>NW_018020629.1:110361-257950 GCF_002006095.1 Pseudomyrmex gracilis
AAAAAAAAAAAAAAAAAAAAAATGTATTACTACTCGAAGTTTCCTGTTTTCTCTTGCTAATTAACTGAATTGCATTTGGACGAAAACATGTAGCACGAAATACGCGTTAGGCCCCTCTAAAGCTAATCTCTGTCCCCGCTTCGCACATTTCCGCCCCAGACTGACCGCATTATTATTATTATTATTTTATAGAAAGCGAACAAAACGTGTAACGATCGGTCTCATGTTGTTGGAACAACGAGAGTGTCGATTAAAAAAGAAGAAAGATCTGTACGAAAGAGAAAGAGAGAGAGAGAGAGAGACGAAAAAAAATCCGAGAAGATTGTCTTTCGCTCTCGATAAATTAATTTTAGAGAGGCCTGATTGTAATTTCTCGAATAAATGTTCGGATGAGTTCGCCTGCAACTATCTGTTTACTCGTACATCTGTGTTACACACATCAGAGCCGATTGCGATTTTTCGCACGCCCGCTTCCACGTTTTTCTCGTTTGCTTCGTTATACGATTTTGTTGCTCTCGCTCCCGTGTGTGATTCTTTTGTTATCATTCATTCAATTTACTTCCATGTGAAAATTTTAAGTCCGGCACGTGTGTGTTATCGCTCTCTAGCGAGAAACGAAAAAAATCTGATATCCAGGATGAGATTGCGTGACCTGCGCAAACAACATCGTTTCCTTTTAGTTGTGAGTAATTAATTAATTAATTAATCGCGTAAGATTAAATAATTAATTTCTAAGTAAAAAGAAAATCCAAGAAAAACATAGAACGCAGTTTCTCGAGACCGGTTATACGTACCAGACCGTTCGAACTTCGAGAATCTCGATATTTCGATTCTCCGCATATCGAAAGACCGTTCGAAGCGACGCGCTATCTATCGCAAAAAAATGGAAGCCGAACTGACGCAAACTCGATCGCGCGTTTTGAAATCTCGGATCGAATTAGCGCGCGAATCAAATAAATCGTGCGACTTCGCGTCATCTTCTTTCGTAAATTTTCACTTCCCTTCGTTTTTGCCCATTTTCGCGCGTTCTCTTTCTATTCGCTCGCACAATGTGTCTCGTTTGCACATTGCACGGCTGTCGGTCGTTAATGTTGCGATTACATTGTGAAACTTTTTGTTGTCCGCGGTTACCAGTTGCGCCGCGAATTAGTTGCAATTTTCAGTTTTGCCGACAGAAGTCGGCCCGGGACTCGGCTGGGTAAGTTCGTAAACATGGCGTTTAGTCTCGCGCTCACTAACGTGCTTAACTAGTTTTGAAAAAAGGCGTTTTTTTTTGTCTCCCCTTCGTGAAACCGATCGAAAGAAATTGTTCAAATATTCGAAAGAGTCGAGCAATGTGAGATGAGATGACGCGTTGAAAAAAGAGTTGAAATTAATGAGACGTGAAAACAATTTTATACGACAAAAATCTTATTTGGCAGAAAATATGTTACAAAATATATAAAATAAAAAAAAAACGATATATTTTAATATAAATTAAAATACTGTCTATTGATATTTCAATTTCGAAAAATAGAATTAAAATGAAATTAAATTCACGTGACATAATAATAGAATAAAATAAAAAACTCGGAAAACAAAAAAAAAAAAAATATATATCACGTGCAAATAACGTGTACAAAAAAACTGGCTGAAGATGTGTGTGTGTGTGTGTGTGTGTGTGAGTTTAAAAAAAATATAACTTCCAGAGTCAGAGATGCCAAAACTGTTGCCGTTATACAGATATATATTTATACGCTACTGTCTCTCAGCTACACTTTTCTCAGTCGTTGGCTGCGCCGCGTGTACGAACTAAAGCTCGGTAAATCCTAAGAACGTTCGGGACAGAAAGTCGTTCGTGATAAACAATAAGACACGACGCATACACGTGCACGTTTTCTATTGTACGTGTCTGTTGATCGGTTGTTTTCAAGGACAAAGTTCAATGTTTCCTCAAGGTTCCAGGATGCAAGAAGAGAAACCGGTATATAACGAGCGTATTCCTAGAAGCTACTAACACTTTTGTCCCGGACCGTCAAACGTCTCTGAGAGAGCTGCGCGGTATATACATACACACATATATATATATACATATAAGATATTGTTCTCTCTGATTAGTCTCTATATGTACACACACGTCCACCTGTGACTAATAGATTCGAATCGTTATTTCGTAATCGGAAATCTTCTCGACCACTTGTTCTGGAACTGCGGAGTCGACAAAATGTTGCGTGAGTATTATTGAAATTTTTTTGTCAATCTTTTATTGTAGTTTTCTTCAAGAATCTTCAAAAACTCGCAAATTCGTGTCGTTATAAACAAAATAGTAGAAACAAAATCAATTTCAATTAATATTCGAATCACTCAATTTCACAAGAATGTACGTAATTTTCCCAATAAAACCGATAACGAATAATTTTATTTTGCAAATCATTTTTGTTTCAATATAAAAGATTAAGTGCTGGATTGGAGAAAAATATGAAAAGAGCGAATGTACGATTTGTTTATCTTCGGCAGATTTCGTCATGAATTTTTAGAAATTATCGAAAAGATGAGTATTATAAAAAATTTTGCACACATCTCGCGCCAGGCACGATAAACACACACGTATGCGATATAGAGGTACAAAGTGCAATATTCAATTTGCTTTATGTAAGTTTTGTGTTTTTTCGGTTATTCTCTTGTATAAAATTATCCTTTTGTGTTGAAATTGCGCAGAAATCATATTAAGAAAAAATGGAGTATTGCGCGATGATATTATAATTGATTATATTATCACACGCGACGATGACATCATTAGTCATCACGATGAGATGCGGATTTGTACGATTTTTTTCTTTCGTGTTTTTCGTAGAATTCGTATTTGTGTGTCTGCTCGTCGCGACATCCTTCGCGCAAGATTGCGGAGAAAAGGACGAAAACTGTTCCACACCGGCGTCGGAATTCAATCAGGACACCGATTGGCAATCGGCTAAATCGTTCTACGATTTTCACGCGAACGACATCACGGGCAAGGACGTGCCGTTGAAGAATTATCGCGGCCACACGTTGATCATCGTCAACGTCGCCAGTTACTGCGGATTAACGGAAACGAATTACAAGCAGCTACAGGAACTGTACGACAAGTACAGCGAGTCCAAGGGTTTGAGAATCCTCGCGTTTCCCTCGAATCAATTTGCCGGACAGGAACCGGGCACGTCCGAAGAGATTCAAAACTTCGTGAAGCAGTACAACGTCACTTTCGACATGTTCGAGAAGATTGACGTGAACGGCGACAACGCTCATCCGCTGTACAAATGGCTGAAGACGCAAAAGGAGGGTCTTCTCACCAACGATATCAAATGGAATTTCACCAAGTTCATCGTCGACAAAAATGGCAAAGTGGTAGAGAGATTCGCTCCGACTACCACCCCGTTTGATATGGAAGACACTTTGAAAAAGTACTTTTAAAACAATTTGTAAGACAATACTCGCCGCTTCTCTCTATGTATAGGACTTGTAACAATTTTACGTACAATATATTAACAATATACTCATGTAATATTACAGTTATGTACATAGTTGTAATACTAAACAAGATTTGTAAACTCATTTTTTCTCCTTACGTTCCGGAGTAGTGTTTATATAAAGAAAAGTTTTCGTAAATATAGTGTAAAACAAAAATAAAAAAAAATAAAATATTGAGTGCAATATATATATGTATGTAAATTTCTATATTTTTATACACACCACTGTTACTAATAAAGATTAACTTTCTGAAGCAGACCTTTTTTATAGTTTGTTTCTTTTATCTCTCTCATGTCAATCTGTTGTATAAGTACACACTTTTAGTAGTTTTATTTCACACAAACCTCCTTTAGAAAATTTATAAAAATCTCATTGAAACAAATTTTAATCTGAGACAGAGTACAAACAAGAACAATAAACAAGTTTAAAATTTAACTGCGCGTGTGTAAATGCACAAGAAGAAATACAGTGAGAGAAAACTAAGGTGTCACGTATTAAATTTACTGTATTACACTTACTGTAGTACATTTAATTTATTTAGAATTTTACATTTTTGTTGTTATAAAGTAATAAAATTTGGTTTTATCTGTTACTTCTAAGTTATACAAACGGATGGGATAATAATTAGGCTAGTAGTAGTTGTTGTCGATTTTACGGTAATATACGAGAGAATACGTATGTATGTGCGTGTGTATGTGTGTGTATGTACATACATGTACTTCATGCAATATTGAAATGGTACATAACAATACTATATACATGTCCTTAATGCGCTAAAACATTATTGTTAATCTCTCGATCTTAAAAGTTTTATACACAATTATAAGACCTATCTAAAAATATTTATATATATATGTATTTTAATAACTTGAGAATTTTTTCTGATATCGTATAAAAATAATGCATCTTCCCCGTATTGTAATTGAACACAAGGATACAGGACGGATTCGATTGAACGCTTAAGATAATTCCACATCTAAGAGAGGAAATATATGTATAAATAAATACATACTTAATAAATTATATAGAATCTCGGGCAGTTTCCTTGATGTTCGAGCTGATGGTGGTCATTTCGTGATCCGTTGCCTGTTTATTTCTACCGTTGGATATCGTGACCGCGTCCTCACAGGTCTAAGAAACAAAACGTTCATTACACGTGAGAGTATTTCTGAACGATCGAAATGTTTTACATTTCAAACTAAGAAAAAGAAATAATAACAACAAATTACCCATAGTCTCTTGTTGTAATTCTACCTTGTAGGAAGGATTGTCGTACGCCGAGGACGTTTTACGCGGGGATATGTCGGCTTTGCTGCTCGTTCGTCTCTTCATCAGCATCAGTAGTAAGATCAGAGTGGACAATATTGCAAGCGAGGCCACGATGGCCACTATCACCAGAGGATTGTAATAATCCGCTTCGTAAAGAGGCAGTGACGCGTATTTTCCGGCTGAAAACGAATTACAAAAATTGTGTTTTCTAACAAAATCACAAAACAGCACCATGATGAAAGACACAAAAGTGATCGAGAAAAATCATCTATCTGAAAATTATATTGTTTACCTTGGTGGGACGCGCTGTCTTGCAAGAGGATGCCGGGTTTGGTAACGAAGTCCTGAACATTGCTCTTTTTTATTCTGCCATTCGTCAGATATATCTCGAGCCACAGTCGATATCTAGTGCCAGGTTTGAGATCGCTTATTACAGTCTTGGTGTGAGAGTCTCTCTTGGCGATCTTGAACGTGCTGGTATCCTCCTTGCCAGTGTCGCTTTGATAAATTGCTCGGTAGATGTTCACATATTTGTCTTCCGGATAGGGAACTCCGCTCCACGCAACCTCGACGTCTGTCGATTTGACGGTCTTGATCTCGACCTTCACGTCGAAGGAATACGGATCCGGCTCTACGGATGTGGTCACTTGAATCTACAATAGGTTGAAACGCGATCACACAATTTATACACATACACGAGATCAAATCACTTGGACGATAATTTGAAACATCTTACCGTTTTCTCGCTGATTAATTCCGTCAATTGTCCCGGGAACGGTATAAAGTAGATTACAATTTCGTATGTGGTTGACGGTTTCAGATTCTCGATTATATAATTCGTTACAGCGCGATGAATCAGCGGGGTTGTTGCGTAAACTTTACCGTCGCGTTCCTTATACCACAACTGAACACCGTCTATAAATTGCAACTCATATTCCGTGAATTTCTTCCACATAACATTGACCCAGGTCGAGTTCGTCTCCGCTATTCTGAGCTCGGCGTTAATCGCTATTTGCGGCGGCAAAGTCGTGACTTCCTCGTGTTTCTCTAACGTGCGCACACTGTAAATCTTACTGCTCGGGCTATTGGCTAGATCCTTCAGTTTAACCGTGATCTTCATGTTGTAGTCGGTCATCGGCTTCAAATCACCCAACTCGAACTCGAGTTGAGGTGTAGCGATCAGATCGTCAGGAGGAGCGAACACTTGCGCTTTCCACGTGGACGAGTCGATATTTCTGTAGGACAAAAGATTCTGATGAGACGTCAAGAGCGAACATTGACAAATTGTCGCAGACGAAGACTTGACAAAACGCACTGTTCTCGCGAACTTGTTCGAGAACTCGATTTATAAAAATTTAAAATAAGATCTCCGCGCGCAAAACAGACGATATTTAAACTACATACGTACGTCATATTACTGGTGTAACGTAGCTCCACTCTTCCGTGCAATCCCACCAGGACCTGAGGTACAGTGAACACCAGCCGAACTGTGGTCTCGTTCAATGCTTCGAGCGTTTGTATCGTAACTTCATTGGAGGAAGTCGGAGGAGCTGGAAATCCGGATAATGAGAAGCCTGGAGGTATGATATTATGATCCAAACCTGTAATATACAGATACATATAGTGTATTTACTATCGTTGCACTGCAACGATAATAGCGAGAAATTTGGTAACTTCTCTTTATTGAAATTAAGAGTACATATGTGTAAGAGACATGAATCTTTCGAGAATATATATTTTAAATGATTTTTCCTTGATGTATAACTAAACGTAAAAAAAAAAAAAAAAAAAAAATAATGTTCGATTAAAGGATTTTTGTAATTTGTAATTTGTACTCTTTAGAGATGCATCGGATAATAACTTTATTCCTCTCTCGATTAATTTATATGTATATATATGTGACATCGAATAAATATTGATAATGGAAAAATATTTTAGTTTGCAAACATGAGGAATGTCAGCCTGTTTGCTTCAAACGCGACTGTTATCGCTGTTAAAATATATATATATATATGATGTGCGTTATCTCTTCTGGTAATCAGAAACGAACCTGACTGATTGGGCGTTTGTGCTGCGAATGGGTGGGTAAGTCCTGAATGTGGTATGTGAGCGTCTATGTGAAGCGGCAGAGTGGACGCCGGTTCGTTCGGTACATTATGAGGTATGGCTGATTGTTCGGGATAGTGTTGGAAGGGTCCGGGATTGGAATCGTGTTGCTCAATGTGCGCTAACAGTTCCTCGATCTGCTGCGGAGTGTTCGGAATGTCGGGCGTGTAAACGTGATAAGTGGTCTGTCCGTTTGGATTCTTCTGCGCGAAGATTTGGGGTTTCGTTGTCTTTTTCGACGCGGAAGGGGACGTTCCGAAATAAGATTGCACTCGGTTCTTCAGCGACTGTTTCTGATCAGGAATTTGCTCGTACATAGTCGGATTTTGGGAAGGAATATGATCGAGATTAATCAGATCGGGATGTTGCAAATTCAAGAGATACAGCTGCTCCGGCGAAGTTTCGGGACCGGTTTTCTGATCCTGTTTTGGACGATCCAGCGTCATAGGGGGAGGCGGTTTTGATTTTTCCGCAAAAGGCACATTTGACGTGGTTTTCTTCTTCGAAATTGCAGGCAGAATTACGTTCGGATCGATCGAGTCGGATTTCAGAGGAATTGAATCTCGATGAAAAGGTCCGATTGCGGAATTGGATTGCGAATTGATACCGAGTGGAGAAATGTTTCCTTCGTTGTTAGGCGCGAGTGAGAATCCTAAGTTTGACATGTCCGAATGAGGATTCAAAGAAACAAACTGAGGCCGATCGATCGAATGATTTTTTTGAGAAATTATTTTATTCGAATCCATTACTCCTGGAACGTAATGAGTCTCGTTGGCAGGATCCGAAAACATCGAAGTGGCTTTATAGGGAAATCTATCGAGAGCTAACGGACCAGGAAAATAATGGTCAGTTATTTCTTTGTGAGGTTTTAGCAACTCCACAGGTTTTTTAGCGTCGGACTTCGATTTCGATTTGTCCTTGGACATATTTGGAATCGATAACGGCTTTTCGGAGTGAGCGTTCAAATGGAAAACGTCCTCCGTGACGGAGTGATTGAACACGAAGTCGGGATTGTACGGTCCGGTGTAAGGAATTGTCGGATGTCCTGGATCCATGGGATAGTGAGGATAATCATAAGTAGCAGAGTCAGTTTGGGTCTTATAGACTTTCGGGTCTTCCGATAAAGAGAAAGTGCCACGCTCCGGTTCCTGGCTGGGCGTTTCCGACTTGTTATTTGGTCTTTTGATACTGTCAATCGTTTGCCGATCGAACGTGTCTGTGGCTAAGGGGCCGCGGTACGCGGTCGTCGTGTTCGCTCCTGCAATAAGTAAAGTCCATTGTCACAGAAATTGTCAGTTACCGGTCCACGAATTGTCCAAAGTCCATGCATATATTTACAGCGAGATCCAATAACATTCAACATTCTTCCCAGCGCAGCCATGGCTACATGAAGCATGATTTACAGCTTTCGGTTATTGCACCTTTTGTTTTTTCAACATGAAATATGTACAGTAAGGGGAGAATAAAGAGATTGACAAGTATGTAAACCATATGTGTAAACCGAGGGGGATACTTAAAGCTCCGTTAACACGATGTGACACGTCAACAAGGTCAGATGAAACGTAATAATGCGATTAAGAAACACGAGACACGTGTATAATTCAGATTGTAATTACTTCAACCGAAATAAGAAAATAAATTTGAAAATATTGAGTTGTCCGATTTCTTATTTTGATATAAAAAAGGGAGGAAAGGTTAAAAATATAACACTACGTCGTACAATCCCAAATATTACGTGCATCCTTAAGAGTTAAAAGAATTAGAATGTTTTGTACAGTGTATGTGTGTGTGTGTGTGTGTGTTTCCATCTCTGACTGTTCTATTTACCTATGTGCGGCGGCATTTGGCAGGTCCACTGCAAACAACATGAATTATAAGGTGAGTGTGTCAGTATCGCTTGATGAGGAGGACACGGCAAATTTGATGGCGAGGTCGGCACGGGTTTGCAAAGATTTTGACAAGATACGTTGCCCATTTCGCAAACGCAACGTTTCTCGCAACCGGTGACGTTCGACGGTATTTCGCTCCAGTTGTTGTACGTGACGCCTTCGTACTCGCAGGAGCCATTGTTTCTACACCGTGCTTCCTAAAAGAGAGTTAACAATGACGTTATTATTTCGGAAAATAACTTACTTACTATCTTGAATCTAAGAGTTTAGAGATATTGTCATAAAAGAATAAATGCTCGTTAAAATTACAATCCTAGAAGAAAGTCGAATCGAACACGCGCTGTACCTGCGGACAGCAATGCGGTGGTTTCGGATTCGCCGGGATCGTCTCCCAATCTAAACAATTTGGATCCAGCGAATCCAGTCCGACATCCGTGGGACACTCTATCGTGCGGCATTCGGCTACGCCGCTCTCCGCGCAAACACAAAAGAAGACACACCCGTCGTACCACTCAGTTCCGATTTTGTACGACTTTCCTTTGTAATTGCACGAATTTTTGTCGGGCGCTTTCTCAGAAATATTTGCCTTCACTATCTCCGCCGGCAGCACCACCTGTATAGCCGGTCCGGCGCGACTTCCTTCCACCACACGAACGTAATACGTATGCGCGGGTTCCAAATTCGCAATCACACCGTCTGCAAAAAATAATAAGTGTCTTTCTGATTCTCGCAAAAAAAATTTTTCGCAGAATTCTCTCAAGAAAATGTTTCTCTTCTTCTTCACTTCAAAAAAGTGAAAATTTTGTTAAGAAAAAAAACACTGTATGTAAGAAACTCCGTAAAACAAATATCTATTTGTCTAAAATAATGAAGCTTAACTACCTTTGTCGGGTCTCTGAGGCGTCCACAAGTGATGCGAATTGCTTTGCGAGATTTCTATGGTGACGTTTTGAGGATTCTTCGCGGACAACTTCAATTTAATCGCCGTCGAGTTTAAAACCTTCACGTCCAACAAATTTACACTTAAATCGGTGGAATTTTCTGATTTGATCTCGAAGTCGCTCAAGGTAACGTCGCAGAGCGTGATGGGGCAACAGGAATCCCTAAAGAAGCAAAGCACTCACAGCTCAGGATTTAAACAAACGATTTCCTCTCGAGGGTTTCAATTCGCGTTTATAACTTCAAGCCAATGAGAATCGTACCTGGGATCGGACAATATGACGCAGCGATCATGCTGACCGACCAGAGCGGAGGTCTCGTTTGGCGGACATCTGGGTTCGCACTTCAAATAGCCGCCGGCCTCACAAACGCACACTCTGGAGCAACCGTCCTCGACCTTTTGCCCTCTGGCTATCGTTCTGTTGTTGAACGTGCACATCTCATCCGGTTCGGTATCTACATCGCGAACAGTTACGTTTTTTTAAGCGAATTTTTTGCACAGTATAAGAAGACGTCTCTCTTCACTTTCTCTCCCTTATAGTATATATATAAACGTGTATGAAGAAACGTACCCGAATCTGTGACGCACGAAAGAAAAGCGCAACAAGGATTGTCGAGGATTGGCTTTTTCTGACACTTGGAATCCTGGATCTCCTCGTCAGCTCTGACGTATGGTAGAGCGCACAACGGCTGACAATTTGCAATTCCGTTTTCGGTACAAACGCAATTCTCCTCGCAACCTCGCACGATCCTCTCGCCCGTCGAATAAGTGCGGTTCTCGTGGACGCACACTTTCGGGAGCAACGTCGAAGAGATGTTCACCGCCGCGGTTTCGTTGTGGGACGCGACGTATTCACCACCTGGAAATAATAAGAGATAACAGAGCTCTCGCGCGTTCTCCCACGTTTCTATTCTCTACCATCGTCATCATCATCATCATTAATTTAATTCTTATCGGATCTCGTACAATCTGTATGAATAACATCGCGCGCATTTTATTTCATTCTCGCGTGCGCGGCATCAATAATTATCAAATTACAAAAGTAATTTAAGCATTTGCACCTTCGCTCTCACCTTCGACTTCTTTGTCGTCCTCGTCCATGCTGACGTCACTGAGATCCGTTATATTGGCGTTCAGTGAATTTATCGGCTCCGGAGCGGAGATATTTAAGGCCCTGCCTCGCGTCTCCTTCGTCACTTTCGTGCTGTTAATCGTGTCCCGAATGGTGACGTTGCTCATCGAAGGCATTGACTTCCTCAGAGAAACGATCGGTTCGCCGCGAAGAAGAAACGGCACTGTTACATTAGCGAAGTCCGTGGGTTTCGTCGTCGTCGTCGAGACTTGCGGCTTCATCGGCGTCGTCGCGGATAAGATCGGAGATGACGACGGAGCGTCGTTATCCGCGACGACGACGACTCTTCTCGAGTCGTCGTCTTTGACGACGGGTTTCTGATACTTCTGATCGCTCTTTATCTTGAAATCTATCACGGGTTTTTTCTTCGCCTCGGTCGTGACCTTAATATCGGCCTCTTTCGTCGGGTACGCACTCTTCGGTTCTGTCGTGTCATTATTCCGCCATTCCGCGCTAAGAGGCTGCACGTTTACGGTATTTTCACCGTTCGTATCTACGAAAAACACGAAACGAATGATATATTCGACAATTCTCGAGTCTGTGTCATGCACAGACCTGGTGAAATTTTGTTTTTTAAAATTTATCGTTCAAATTGCTCGAGTCTGGCAAACTCGGGCAATTTTATATCGGAAACGATAATATGAAATGAGAAAATGAGATTCAACAAAAAAAAAAAAAACTGTAAATGTGATTTCTCTTTCCTTCTCGAACCAAAACGTGCCGAGCCGAGTTAAAGCCGGTTTTAATATGCGGTTGCGATAACGAATCGAAAATTTAGCAAAACCTAATTACAAAGTTTTCCAAGCGATTTTTGATTTAAAAAATGCGGGCGCGTGTGCACACTATAAATTGTCACAGTAGTGTGACTTTCACACTCATTCTCGGCGTATGTGTGTTAAATAAATAAATTAAAATAGAACGAACAAAAAATTATTGACGTCTGATCACTTACAAAAAAAAGAAGATATTTATGTTACGTACAGTTTCTTTTTTGCGCGATAATATAAGAAACATAATTAGTATAAGATAGGAATCACATCATCACACTGTTCCCAATACAAGAGAAACAGCAGCGGACGCACAACAACAGTCGGTGTTGTTGCTTCATCGCGTTGCTTCTCCATCGTGAAATTCGGATTATATGCGGTAACGCAAAATAGATTTTATTTTGCGTTGCACACACGGTATCGCAAAAAAAAAAAAAAAACGATATATATATGCGGACGGATGAAACAACAATTGTACACACTAATATCGCCTTTTTGATTGGGTCACCAAGCGTAACGGAATCAAGATGTGTTTAGTAGACGAGTAACGGCATTCGCACAAGTGATGTGAAAGGGAAGAAGGTGGGGAAAGCCGGTACAAAACTATCTGAAATCAGCGATCCAGAAAGAGGCCCGGGCGCACACGAACACGTTGCATGTGACTTCGTCGTTATTGCGACGCGGTGTCCCATCATTAATTTTATAAATGTTGATTCGACGATCCCGCGAATTCCTAATCCGCCGCGCGTAGTCGCGCGCTCTCAAATGCGCTCGCGAGAAGAGTATTTTGCATTAAAAGTAAAAGTTACAATATATATATATCTATATATATATATATATATATATATACATATGTAATCGCGCGCGATGTGCGTGTGTGTGTTCAAGCGACTTCTCTTCGCGACACTTCTCACAACCTGATTTCTTTCTGTCGCCACAATGCGCCTGACACATACATATTCATCTTCTTTCGAAGTAGCGCTGGGAAATTCCAAGTGGCGATCGAATTCTTGCAAGTCAAATTTCACATCGGAACGTTGGTCCCCCGTAAGTTTTTCGATATCTTCAAACATATGTGCGTTGGGTTTCGTTGTACGCGAGGACCAGAGATTTAGAAAATTGCTCGCACAAGAGGTGTTGGCGCGCACGTTCTATAAATTTTGTTGTTTTTTTTTTTTTACAAATTTAAATTTTGTTAATCGACGAAATGTTCCCGCCGTTGCAAATTATTGCCGTTTCTTTAAACGCGCGTGAAAGTAAAAACTTCGTGTTTTTATATATTCGCAGAACGGTTTTTAATGATGAATTAACAAACATATACGTACACTCGTGCGTATTGAAACAATTTTCCTTATTGAACTTATCGGCGGAAGTTGCTTCTCGCGGTAATCGCGGCAAGGAGAGACGACTCGTTTTTTTTTCTTCTTCTAAAATCGCAGATTTACCCTTGAAGCGAGAAAACTTACCGGGTGTCGTAGTAATCCGCACTTCGGTATCGGCGGTCAAAGAAAGGGCGACCCCGCCTAGGAGGCAGAGTCCTAGCAGGAAGCATCTTTTCTGGATGCGCATCCTACCGCATTCTTTCGCACAGTCATATATATATACGTGTATCCACGAACGCGCTCGTTCATCCACTGACTGTGTGCGTCGGATCAAATAAGAAAGAAGTCCAGAGAGATGAGTCAGGAAGGGAAATTCAAATCCGTGTTCTCCACTTCGACGAACTGCGGTGCTCACAACAAACCAGCAACTGGAACGAGGTTTAAAGTCTTGGACAGCGCGACAAGGAGGAGAGAGAGAGAAAAAGAGAGAATGGTCTACTTCGTGTGTGGGTAAATGTGTGACAGGTGGAGGGAGGAGGAAAAAGAGAGAAAGAGAGAGGACACGGGAAAGGATCGCGAAAGACCGCGTCGGAGACACACTGTTGAACTGAAAGCACACACGTAACACCACACGGCAACCGATCGACTGGTCGGCTCTAGCTCTCTCTTTCTTCTTCTCTCTCTTACTCTTTCGTCCTGATCTGTGCTGAGGCCGGAGGTGAAGTGCACCGCGGTAGGTGAGCGGAATTTACCTACCGTCCATTGATGGTGTTTTCCACCTCCGACGAGAGCCTGGTGTATCAGCCCATTGCGAACTAGGCACCTCTGGGGAAGTACGCTCACCTTGCTACAGGCCGTAGCGCCACAGATTCTCTCTACACGGATTTTCAAAATTACATCCATTTTTTCTAGAATCAGAAGTTGTAATTGTTAATTATATGAAAAAAATAAATTTATCCTGCAATAAATAACATAAAAGTGTTTACTATAAAAGTTTACACACTTACTTTTAAAATAGATAGATGAAGGACGCACACACGAGATCTTAGACACTTGATTGCGCAAGTGATATAGCGGACCAGGTGGTATATGTTCGCGTATATTTTATTATTTAATTCAAAATATATCTCAAATAAATGTATCTTTCAGTGATGTCGGATCATGAGTTCGAAATACTTTTTGAGGTGACTTGAGGATTTCTCTCGCATATCGAGAGTCTTCATGTTTTGTTCTATCACGCGTCTTGCAAGTATAAAAATGTAACGTTATAAGATCAGAATCGCGCGCACTTTCGTTTGAGATTCTTGTTTACACGAACTGCCGGTTATCCTCTACTATTTTCACAATGGTCGCGTTCAGCAGAACGTTTATGTTGCATTTGCAACTTTTTTTTATTTAACAAGGTCTTTGGTTTTGAAGATTCGACAGAATCTACAAGAATAACCATGTCAAAGAAAAAGAGTTGCAAAAGCAGCTTCAAACGATTGCGTTCTGCTGAACGTCGCCAATGTTTTTCGCCTTCGAACGTCTCCGTTTATTTAAAAAAAAAAAACTTCATTGCTCTTTCCTGCCACTTAGGCAACAGAGGCACTATTAATCTTCGCTGCAGCATCGAGAGCATCAACCAGCAGTCTATGGTTACATAGTCAAAGGTGTCGAACAGGTTTATTGGATCTTTTCGGATTTGGTTCAGGAACTTGTTGGCTTTAGATCATCACAAATTGCTTATATATATATGATACACAGTAATATATAATTTTATCAAAATATACAAATTTCTAAAATTCAAAAATATATGAAAAGCACACAGCATTTTTCAATTCTCCAATTATTTAATGCAATCGATCGATCAAACAGAAATAATATAATCGGTTTTTTAACACAATAGATGGTTAATAAATTATATATAATAGATTGTTAATAAATTATACGTATATATATATATATTAATTTAATAATAATAAAAAAAAAGAATATTAATAATACTAAACACACGAAAGACATTCCTTTGGCAACCAGTGAAAACGATAAAATGCAACTTTCAGATCTACCTGATCTTTTTTTTTTTTTTGAAAAGAAAAAAAGATCATAATTCTTTTCTTAAAGAGAATACTATACATCGCAAAGTGCAATAATGGTGTCCATTAAACAACTTTGAATTCAATCGGAAAAATTCCGATATTTAAGAAATATATATATATATTTATATTATTAAACGTATATTGTCAATGACTTTTTATTACAAAGAAGCAATTAGTTTGCGTTCCCTTAGAAAATACGCTTACGTATAAATTCAAAGGGAAAACACCGAACACTCACAATGCATCTCTCGATGTAACAGCATTTTTTTGGCTTTAAGTAAGCCGCGACGCGCGAAGTTTCTTTACTTTCATAAAGAATTCTTAAATGTACTTAAGTATTTCTCAGAGATACGTAAGTACATCACTGAAACCTCACCGACTATTCAAATCCGTTCATTCAGTCGTGATATGGATATTTCCACATTCGGTTAATCGATTTCTCGTTCTTCTCTCGCAGATAGAAATATTTTCTGCACGATATGGGTAAGTTTAACTGCAAACACACAACGCAAAATATATAACGCACCGATTAAACTTATACTTTTTGAATTTCGAACAAAACCAAATCGCATTTGCGAGAATTACGAATTACCGTTATATTTCTGAAACCAGTTGGGTTTGTTTTTCCAAGCGACGCCGACGAAGTAAGCGGGTACGCCAGACAGAGTGATCAAAAGCCCCATGAGAACTTCCTCTATCCTTACCAAACACGGCAGAACAACCAGAAAAGCGCACAACGCGACGAACACTATTGGTATCGCTAAAGGTATCTGAAAAAAGAATTTTCATTAGAGACTCTGACAAATAGATATGTGTTAATTGACAAATTTATTATATATGAGACACGATACATACTTTGATCGGTCGTTCCATGTTGGGTTTTTTGTAACGCAACCACAAGATTCCAGCCACAGAGATCATGATAAAAAAAGACTCTACTATGCTGCAGTACGTGATCAGTTTAAAGATGTCGCTCGTGTACAGCATCAGCAAAGACAAAATGCACTGCAAGTGTTAAAAGATGATTCAAAAATGCGTTACGTAAAAAAACAAATTTCAAAACGCAAGTGTAACATGAAATTTTGCAGTTTTCTTGTGACAAATTAGAAGTCTTGAAAACAAAATCAGGATTCGCACCAGAAATACCAAGGCAGGTGTAGGCGTGAATTTAGACACATTGATGTGGCTCAGCATCGAAGGAAAATGTCCGTTTCTGGCACCGACAAAGCACATTCTGGATGAAGTCATGATGTGAACACTTAACCCGCCGAAGGCGGACACAGCTACCATTACGGGTATTATCCAAGCCATAACGCCCAGAAGCCGATTGCCAAAAGTCTTATATGTATAAAAAAAAAAACAAAAAAGAAACATTGAATTTTGTACATACTGCTTTAACGTAACTACTTAGATTTAATAGATCGTGCTCAAATGTGAATTATTGCTTACCACAGCAATGGCACTGGAAGCGATCATAGCAGACGGTGTTAAAACCGCCAGATAAGCGATATTTGCCATAACATATATCAAAGTCACCAACGGCAGTGATATGTAAATCGCGCGTGGTAAATTTCTGTTAGGAACGAAAGTTAAGTTCTTCTTTCAGTTCAATATATGATTAATCACTTATTAATCAATTCTATTAATAACTTGATTCTGGCGAAGAATATAATATTATTTTTATATTAACAACATTTAGAAAAAACGAATAAATTATTCATCAGAGAAACTTACACATAGGGATTTTTCAATTCCTCCGTCATGAAGTTCAAATAGTTCCATCCCGAGTAAGAAAATATGCCGGAATAAAAAGCCACGGCGATTTTTCCGGGATCGACATTCGTGTTCTCGAAACTATTCTCAAAGTTCTCCGTGTGACCTAATAATTGACACAATAAACTGTGTTGTATGAAGTGCAAAGTATATAAAAAGTAAACGTCAACAACAACAAAACATTTATCGCGAGACTTACCCGAGCAGATCCAGACCAATCCAGTTATAATAATAATCACCAACGCCGCGACTTTCGCGTACATAAATATATTTTGCATTATTGAAGTCTCTTTCACACCGTAGCAATTGATAAAAGTAAGCAAACCTGTTTTTAAAAATACAGAGAGACTATAAATAGTTTACAACTTATAAACTTAGTGTAATCTGTTTTTTTATTTTTTTTTTTTATACGCGTATAGATACCGAAGTCTTACATAAAGTCAGTGCAGCAATTAGTCGCACACCGTCGTCGGGTGTTGCGCAAGTGGTAAAAAACGGCTCCACGATATACTGAGCAAAAGTCAACGCCATGATAGCATTTGTTGTAGGTCTGCAAATAACGGCGGAACACATCTTTTGCAATGCTCTCGCAATTAATACGATTCTGTGTTGAGATCCTCTGATATTATCTTATATAATTTACTTACACGAAAATTAAGTTAGCGGCCCACAAATACAGAAACGAAGGCAGCTCGCCGAAAGCCTCGTGAATGTAAGCGTAATCGCCTCCGCTCCGAAGTATACTGGTACCCAATTCCGCGTAGCACAGAGCGCCGATCATAGACAGCAAACCGCACAAAACCCATATAATGAGGGATGCTCCGACACTGCCCACCTCTTGTATCACTCCCTTCGGTGAGATAAAGATACCTGCGAATACAAAACAGTTCTATTTTGTTTCCGTAAAACTTCGCATTTTAGTTGATACATAACATTCATTTCCAATACAAACGTCTGTAAAAAAAGAGAAAACTTTATAGTTAAAGAATCAAAGTTTCTCGATTCACGAAAGACGTACCGGATCCGAATATAATCCCCAATATAATGGCCACTCCTTCCAAAAGTCCCAACTGTTTTTTCATCTGCACTTTTTCCGGATGTTTGTGTCGATCGTCGCACGGCGACGGAACGGACCCGTCGTCGTCCGAGTTTATCATTTCCCTGATTTCGTCCAACGCTTCCCTCACCATTTTTACTTATAAACGACTCCTTCACAGAAGGTACTTATATTAGCTCCTCTCAAGAGATAGAAACAATTATATAATACAATCTTCTCTAAATAAATTCGCTAGATGTTGCTATTAACGTGACAAAAAGGTTGTCATAGACAATGATTTGTGAAAGCGAGACGCAGACAGTATCTGATGATGCTCATGTACAATAGATGTTGCATCATCTGAAAAAATATACAAATAATATCATTCCATAAAACACCACTTATGTGACAAGTTGCAAAACAATACATGAGATATTCAATGACTCTATAATATGAAAAAAAATTTTTACACGTACTGTGCGTAATAATATTGATAAACATAACAAAATTTTAATATTTCAACAAATTATGTGTATAAAACAATAAATATCAGCATACGTTTTATTTAACAATAAAATTTAAAATGCGCGAAAAGATGATGAATCTACAGAAAATTGCATCAAATGAATGCATCGAATGACGAATAGAAAATTTATATAAAAAATAAAATGTAGATATTTTTAACCTGCTGTGAAGATTTAATCGCTCAAGATGCAACCATTCACTTTGCGTACTCGCCACTTATCCCTTTCACTTCGCGTGTAACTTGCTGTATTAGATCAATTTACTAAGGATACGCTTGTCTCTTGTTGTTGCCACATTAAACAAGCCGCAAACAATTATCTCCCCGTTTCTTCTCCGAACACGTGCGCTCGTACATACACGCTTGCATCATGCAACGTATTCTCTTCAACATACACCAGATACATATGTTGTGTATGTGTACATAACTGTGCGATTTAAAGGCGTGTGCCGACAGAAGGAAAGATCGCGAGATATACGAGAGATGATGTTCGTTGATGTCGTCAGAGATGGCGTTGAAGTGTCTTTTTTTTTCTTCAAGTTTACACCCTTGAACGGCACGTGACGCTCGTGGCGTGGCTCACGTCAGCTGATGCGCGAGAAGAGAGCCCCGTGATTCCCGTCCCGCGAGATTGACGACGATCGAATCTTTGTGTGAAAAGTCCGATTTGTCCGCATCTTTTCGCTCTCATAATGGCGCTTCACTCCGCGGGAAAGGGAAAACTTTTGGCGGTGATCGGTGACGAGGTGCGTGAAGAACTTTACATTCATGTATTTACACAATATCACAAATCTCTTTATTGTTCGGTTTTGAGCTGTCACTTTCGAGGGGAAAAATTAATTAGAAAAATAAAAACAAGCAAACAATTTAATTCGCTCTCAGTGAATTGCGTTACAAAAACGCGATTACATCGATCCAGTTGAAAAATACGTGCATACTTCATAAAAAAAAAAAAATTTAATAATTCGTTATGACTATTGACAAATTAGCGTAACAAGGATTGTTAAATGATAGATGTTATCGTAGGATACTTGCGTGGGCTTTTTGCTGGGTGGAGTCGGAGAGATCAACAAGCATCGCCAGCCGAATTTTATGGTCGTTGACAAAAGTACGTGTGATAGTCAATAAATAATATGTTCTGTAAATATAAAATGTGAATATACCGAAATGGAACAGTATAGATGACTGAACGGTGAATAATATAGAAAAAAATTATATGTGCAACAAATAATCTGTGAAATATTTAAAGTGAAAAAAATAATTAATCATTGTCATTCAAATTTTGTTATAAAATTAATATTATGAAACGACGATTTTTGCAGACACACCAGTAAGTGAGATAGAAGACACATTCAAACGATTTATCAAACGTGATGACATCGACATCATTCTCATCAATCAAAATGTAAGTGTTCAAATGTGATACTAAATTCTCATAAGAAACTGTTTGTTACGTGAGAAAAATTAAAAGCAAATTATTTGCATTTCATTGTCAATTTTTCAGTTCTTCTGACGACGGTCGGAAACCTAGTAAAAAAAGATCAATAAAATAATTTATGCTTTACCTGTACTTCCTAAATCTCAGTTCGGACAATGTTTTGTTTCTTAGGTAGCCGAGATGATTCGTCATGTGATCGACAGTCACACTCAACCGATACCTGCAGTGCTGGAAATTCCGAGCAAAGATCACCCGTACGACGCCAGCAAAGATTCCATCCTGAGACGTGCTAAGGTACACTTGACATACAATGTTTCAGTCACAAGCAAATTAACTTGGTTTTCATTTTCAAAAATTGTTATTTTTATATGAATTCTTATCGGCTGTGTTTCTTGTTTGCAGGGAATGTTCAATCCAGAAGATATTCATTAATATAAAATTAATGTAATATGATGTGTGTGTGTTAAATGGAATAATGCCAAAAGTGTACAGTAAGATATTGTTCCATTGGTTGTTGTGCATTCCATTTGTTTCTCTCTTAAAGTTATACCTGTCACACGCTTTCATGTGAAAAAAAAAAAAAGATAATATCGAGCAACCAACAAATTAAGAAAAATTATATGTAGATGTGTATATAAACATTAAAATATTACTATTTACTGTATTAATTAGGGTCAAAAAAATTTAACGAACTAAAAATTTAAATTTAAAAGTTTTTCGATTGTTGACTATGGATGACGTATGTACGGCACGAGTCACTTTCTCTGAAATTGTTTATAAAAACATAGACAATACATTATATTTAATCAGTTTATCAATGTAACAAGAATAATCACAAGAGAAGTGAGATAATCTCGATCATGAAAAAGTTTAAAATTAAAAAGTTAAAACTAACAATTTCTATTGATATTCTTTCTTCTCTCATCTTATTTCGTTGTATTTACAGTTTTTATTCCTGAGAATACATAGTAAACCAGAAATTTTATATACGCACATGTAGAGGTATCTACGGATATAAATATCTGTTTACTTACAGATATAGAAAAATATTATTTGTAATATTCTAAAATTTAACATTTTACAAATTACTGACAAGGCATGTTACATATTGTCACGGAAACAAATAGAATCTCAATTACTTAAAAAAAACAAAAAAAAAAAAAACAAAAAAAAATACAAGTGACTACATTTAACAAACATTTGTTTTAAAACAAGCAACATTGTGTATAAACTTACGCTCCTATTTCGAACTATTACATCTTATAAAAGATCAGAGTTTGGTTCCTATTTTTCTATCTAATCTTAAACGCTTTTTTATACTCACGGGGTTTACAACTGTTCTATAAAAATAATTTTATTTCAAACGCGTTTCTTATCATGCCTTCTATTCATTGTTTTTTTTAATGTCACTTTTTCTGTCATTTACTCAAGAGGTAATTCTTGATATGCACTTTGAAAGCAGTACTTGCTCTTCCAGTAACTCAACCGAAGTAGGCTCCACAATTTGAGCAACGTCTCGTCTTCATCAGCAAACAACAAAGAATCCCAACGGGAAAGAAGAGAATCGCACAGAGCAGGCCGAGGCATGAATAATCATCTTCCATCACTCCTACCTGTATTTTGTACAAATTTAAATTATTAGAAATCACTTTTCAGTGAAACATGGAAAAAGATAACACAAATGAGTAAAAACTATATTGCGTACTCTGCAGGCAGGACAGGCGCCAACTATGATAATTTCCGGAACGATAACAGTTGTAGACTGTTGTGTAGAACCATATGACGGGATGTGAGTTCCAGCATTGTTAGCGTTATTAGGATAATACCCGGGAGGTGGCTGCCACGATGTGTATTCCACATTGGGTGCACCTTGATACAGTAAATTGCATAAAATTATTAACAAACTTTTTCAATAATTTATAGTAACGCTAGAATATAAACATTGTTTTTTGTTCTGCAATTGTAAAATCGCACGATTGTGCAATCGATCAATTTTTCGTTTGAAAAATTGATTAAATCATTGATTAAACTGCGATTAAAACATCAGATTGTAGACAATGTTTATATTCAGAAATCATTAATGAGCAGTTGCCGTGCCACGATGTCAAGTGTAAGACATCACCGTACGAAAAAAAAGAAACGCCAACTTTTTAAACGATATCTAATTTGAAATTTAACCTGGTCTACACACAAACGTACTTGCGGACGTAGGAACAGAACCTACTGCAACTGAGTAGGGCGGCGGTTTATCGGATGCTTTTAACGGCTGCTTTTCCATTATCCCGACGAAATTAAAGACGCTTCAACAAAAATTGTCCTATTCGCATTCGACAAAATCCCATAAACAAGGAGATTCCCGTTCGAGAAAATCCGACGCAATACGCGTATCGTCTGCCACACACAGATAATGACATATAATAAAGATAAATTCTATGAATTCCACAAACACTTTACTGGTGTACGGAACGTCAAGAGACCAGCAAACCTCTATCTATTCCGAGTGATCAGACATTTCTAGCGCCACCGGAATTATCCGGAACTATCAAGACCGATGATTTCCATTTAAAAAATTTTAAGTATTTATGTATAATATTTATTTATTATAAAAGATATCGATTTTATTTCAATGTACGCTGATTCGTACGATGTAAAATAAAAATAAATAAATATATTCAAAAATGTTACTTTTAACTTGATGTTTTTTTTTGTCGTTTCTCCATGTGTGTAATCGAAAATATTAATATTGTACATTAATATCATCATAATTGTTTGAGTGATTTACATTTTTTTTTCAGTTGTTATATCTACGCTTTTGTTTTTACACTTTGACGAAGAAAGACTTTTATAAACAAGACACGACGTCACATATCGAACGAAAGCCGAAACTTTACGCACGAAAATCGAACCGGAGCGCAAACCGCGTAAAAGAGAACAGATGTTCAAAATAAAAAGTCAACAAATGTATTTTCAGACAATTCACAGTTTTTTAATGGCAAGATAATGTTTCGAATTATCGGAGACTGGTTTTGATGTCTACATCTGGCGCGCATCAAGTAGATAATAATTATATTTTATTATCTGCGTGTGATGCGCAATCACAATACGATCGTGCAATTGATAAATGAAGCGTAAGGGAATCAAGGTCCCGCGACAAATGAGCCGAAGATGTTCTTGCGATATATCGCTTTAAAACGTCGCTCATCTTCTTATTAAAAAAAAAATCCGTAATTGTATTAAATCCTTATCATTTGATAAACAACGCTGTTATAAAAGCAAGTAATTTCGGCTAAGAGGTTCCATTTGACCTTAACGTTTAACCCGAGGGTTAGTACGAAAATTGAAGACGACGATCGGATTTTGTTACCATGGCCCACGCTAAGCTGTTGCTCGTTTGCGCCCTGACGATCTTTTATCTCAAGGAGACCTGCGGACATGGGATGCTCATGGAACCCGTGAACAGAGGAAGCGCTTGGAGAAAAGGATTCAACACACCCCGCAATTACGACGACGACGGCAACTACTGCGGCGGTTTATTTGTAAGTCTCTCTCTCTCTGCACCAGATGAAAAAATACAAAATAATCTGAAAAATTGTCAAATTTATTTTAAAATATATATAAATATACATGTGACAATTGTTCTCAATCAATTAATGTAATTACGCATAGGTACACATACGAAATGGCAAATGCGGCCTCTGCGGCGATGACTTTTCCTTGCCGCCGCCCAGGCCAAATGAACACGGCGGAGAATACGGAACTGGCACTATCGTGAAAACGTAAATTGATTTATGCATTATTTCGAAGAGACATTTCTCGTGCTTGTATACTATACTTGAGCGTAATCTTTTTTTGATATAAGAGATGCACATGCTCCGCGTGTTTTTTTACAGCTACAAAGCGGGAGATGAGATCGAGTTAGTGGCCAGAATTACCGTAAATCACAAGGGTCACGTGCAATTCTTTATTTGCCCTCTGAGCGAAAACAATGGCGCGGAAACCGAGGAGTGCTTCGCCAAGTATCCGCTTAAGTTGTCGAACGGCAGCTACAAATACGTGCTACCCAGCACCGACAGCGGAGATTACACGATCACTGGCATTCTACCTCCGGATCTTACTTGCGAGCACTGTGTTCTCAGGTAAAGAAGATCTACACACGTCGCTTAGGGATGTAGAACACTTGAGACTGCGAAACAAAATTTATATGAAGATGATGATGATTGAACAACAAAATCAATCTGTATTTTGAAATTAATGTGTAACATATATATGGATTGTATAATTTGTAACAAACACGATTGTCTTCAGAGATATTAAAATTATTTTTAGATGGGAATATGTTGCCGGAAACAACTGGGGCGTGTGCGAAGATGGAAAGGGCAAAATGGGTTGCGGACATCAGGAAACATTCAAAACTTGCTCGGATATACGCATTGTGGCTTGATTAAATTCGTTTCGGAAAAAGACTGCGTGTAACATATGTAATTTTGTCTCTCAATAATTTAACAAAATAAAATTACATTGTAACTTAATTCAATATATTTACACGTACCTGTACCTTACAGTATTTTCCTTGTAAGACAAGAAAAATGTTACAATTCAAAGAATAAAAAATCCGAAGGTTTTTGAAAGCGATCAAATTTCAAACGTAATCTTGAGAAAATCGACCACTCGCAGAAACTGTGTCTATTATTGTGAGAAAAAAAATTAGCGAAGACTCTTTGTGGAAAACAATGTGCGCGCCAAAAGTTGTTGCTTCTGCCATTGTATTCCCATTCCATTATTTCCATTGGGATATTTTTCGATAAAAAAACAAAAATTTTCAATTTTGACACCCACACATTTGTTTTCTACAAAGGGTCCGAGAGTTCATGTTGAAAGCTCGAAGTATCGAAATCGACGAGATCAATCGAAATGAGTTGACGCGCCATCTCATTTGGCGTAGATAAAAACACTTTTCGAACACAAAACGCATCCGCCATCTGGATAGGAATATTGAAACTTCAATTCAGAGGAGAGAGAAGTCGTTTTTTCTCTCTGTCACAAGTCACAAGTGTCAACGCGCGTGCCAAACAAACAGATGAGGAGGTGTACGTGCGCGAAAGATCTCATGAATCCGTCATTACATCATCATGTATGTGTGTGTATTTGTATTAAATATTCAAATAAAGTTATCAGAGAAAGTGAGATAGCGCGGATCTTTCTAAATCTTCTCAGATGATATGTACACTTATTATACGTATATATATATATTGCAGAGAATTTGCGGAAAAAAAGAGACTTGTGTTGGATATATGAATTGAATTATTATTAAGAGATTGTTTATGTATAAAAAACAATTTATTCTGATGCGAGTACTATTCTATTGAATAACGTTATTTCAAGTTTTGCACGTTATAAATCGCAAATTCACCTCGTGAATTATGGCCCTGCGACATTCAGTAAATACCGGAGACAGTAATTTAGACGCCAAGATCATCGAATGGTTACAATGGAATAAGGTAATATGATATTTGTAAAAATAATATTTATATATATTATATAAATATTATTTTTACTAAATATTACTTGACATATGTGATGATTTATATATTTTGTAATGAGATTTTGATGAATAATTTTTCTGTTACACACTGTACATAGGATCCGAAAGCAGAAGATAAGATACTTGATTACTTAAGTAATGACAATATTAAAATATTATCCAATTTGTTTCTTAAAAGACTTGAATTTGGAACTGCTGGTCTTAGAGGTCGAATGGGACCAGGTTATAGTCAAATGAATGACTTGGTCATTGTGCAAACCAGTCAAGGATTAACAAAATATTTGATGGATACAATTTTTGATGTTACACAAAAAGGTGTTGTGATAGGATACGACGGTCGTTATAACAGCAAAAAGTAGAAATTATTTATAATAATAATTTATGTCATAAGAGTAAAAAAAAATCACCACTAATTAAGTTTTCTTTTAGATTTGCAGAATTAACTGCTGCAATTTTTATAGCCAATGGTATTAAAGTGTATTTATTTTCCAAAGTTTGTCCTACACCATTTATACCCTACACTATAGTAAAATACAAGTGTGCGGCTGGTATCATGATCACTGCCTCTCATAATCCAAAAGATGACAATGGTTACAAAGTTTACTGGCAAAATGGAGCTCAGATTATTACGCCACATGATAAAAAGATTCAAAATTACATTCTTAATAATCTCGAACCGCTTGAATCTTCATGGGACACAAGCAAGATCTATGAAAGTCCTTATTATCAAGATCCAAAAGATATTATTCAAGAATATTATAAAGACTTGAAAGAGAATGTTTTATATCCTGAAGTTAATAGAAATACCACGCTTACTTTCACATATACTCCCATGCATGGTGTTGGATATGAATACATGGTTGCTGCTTTTGAAGCAGCAAACTTTAAGGTAACATCTTTTTACATACTGTGTTGAGGAATATTTGTGGATTGTTTTAGACAAATATCTATCATATTTACACACACTTTAGCCATTTATAACTGTGGAGGAACAAAAACTACCAGATCCAGATTTTTCTACAGTAAAGTTTCCAAATCCAGAAGAGGGAAAAAGCGCTCTTGACCTTAGCATAAAACTAGCAAATAAAAGTGATTCTTCTATAATACTTGCTAATGATCCTGATGCTGATAGACTTGCATGCGCGATAAAGACAAAAAGGTTCGTGATCTTATAGTCTGTATAAATTTGTTTTTTTTTTTTTAATAATAATGAATAACAGAAATATATTTGGGTTGCGTAGTGGAGAATGGCATGTCTTTTCTGGAAATGAACTTGGCGCATTATTGGGTTGGTGGATGATACACACTTACCAAGTGCTGCATCCTGCTGCTAATATGAATAACACATATATGTTTGCATCAACGGTTTCCAGTAAAATTCTAGCATCGATGGCTAAGAAAGAAGGTTTTAATTTCGAGGTTTGAGGTTTATATATACGCATGTACACGCTGTGCGTGTACGTGCATTAAAAAAAAAAAAACAAAATAAATTTGGAGTCTAATAAAGATATTGGTTTTTGAAGGAGACTTTAACAGGCTTTAAATGGATGGGTAACAGAGCTATAGATCTAATCAAAGAAAACAAAGAAGTCTTGTTTGCATATGAAGAAGCTATAGGTTTCATGTGTGGTTCTAAGGTTCTAGATAAAGATGGCATTAGTGCTGGTATACGTGTAGCTGAATTAGCGGCGTATCTCGAAACTGTGGGATTGAGTTTATCTGATAAGTTACAGGAGATATATGAAGAGTAAGCTCTTAAGTTGTGTATTATACTTTTATTTTATATTTCAAAAAATTAAAAAATTTTTTTTATTAACACAGATATGGACATCATATCAGTGATAATTCTTACTGGATATGTCACGATCCGGACACAATCAAAGCTATATTTGAACGATTGAGAAATTATTCTGGCAAATCGTGTACTGTAAGTATCATCGAATTGTTCTAATATTTTGTGAAAAAAAAAAAAAAAAAAAAAAACAATTCCCTATTTCAATATTTAGAAAAACAACACTTGCGTGTTAAATGTTTTTCTATTAATTTTTTAAACAATATCGCACACTTTTCTTTTACAATCAGACTTATTTAAGAAAAAAAGAACTTTTTTATTTGTAAGATTGTATATGTGATCGCGTAAACGTCAATATATTATATTTTATACTTCTAACGCTCTTTTAATATGTAAATATAAATATTAATACGTACAAGTGTGTACATATTATCTCTCGGACGTATGCGTATAATAACGCTTACGTCAGCAGCTGCTGTATACAATTTCCATTTAGTGGCATGTATTATGCAAAGTTAATGTATATATATATGTATATAAATATATATGTATGCAAGTATATACAGCTATATGTAACGCATGAGGTAGCATAAACTACCTAACCAGTCTGAAAGCATAATCGCCAATATTTGTACGTGTAATCTCACAGGTGACAGTCGCATCATTGTATTGTTAGACTAAAAACAAATATAATATAAAAAATAGTGCGGTATACTATTAGAAGAAAGATAAAAAGAGTTGTTTTGAAAAGTGTTCTTGTTTGAATTCTGAACTTACATACATCTGTACATACATTATCCCTGATAGGAAAACATTTACAAAGTTATGTGACAAAATCTTGCACTAAAATTTTAATTTGCAATTATACAGATATATTTTAGGAAATAGAAAAACATTGATCTCTTATAAAATGTTTGTAGTTGTTTGCAAAATTACTTTCCAAATACTATTTCGGCAAAAGAATAACGATATGGCGAATCATCTTAGCAGTATATTTGCAAAATTAATTTCAAAAAAGAATTGTTCAATAATTGAGAAAAAAATTTCAGCTATGTGATGTTTAAAATATGTAGAAATATAATTGCGTATGAAGAAATCAACTTAATTCGTGTATATACTTATGGAAATGCATAACGACTTTTTCGCAATTTTTGACAAATATTATTTACAAAATTTTATTTCGACAAAACTGTTGCGAATCATCTTAGTGCAATCATTGCAGGATCGTCGTTATTCATGATGCCATTTTTGTGCAATATTTTCACAATTTGCCTATTAGGGATAGTGCATTATGTACAGTAAACTCAAGTGTGTTAAGGTATAAAGTATAAATTATCTTATTTAATTGTATTGCGCACTAAATAATGTGTGATGTGTCAATAACACAAACAAATTATTTCATTACAATATTTAACAATTAACAAAATATTTAACAATTTATTAAATATTCGCGTAATAATCTCGTATTGTAGGTTTCTTTCGTGTCTCTTTTAAAATAGTTATCAAGATGACAAAGAACAAAGCGCGCAAAAAATATGTAAATATAGTTGTACCATCTTTGACTCTTTTGCCTTCTCTTCTTCTTGTGATTTTAATTACACCAATGATACAGTCCTTGTATCACCTAACGCCATTTCTTGCAGAAGAATAAAAAACACAAATTTGATGTAAGTATACATCAAATAAGCAAGATTTCTTAAAATTATCGCATCAAGTGTTGGATATTAGTGTCAATTGTTTCAAAGTAAAACTATAACTTCGATTGTTTTATCTTTTTATTTTGTTATATTTTAAAGAAAGAGATTTTTTTTGTGTGCAAAAATATATTTGAAAATTGTTTGATTTCGATTATAAGAGATAACTATTGTTATGTAATTAAATTACAGTCTCAGTTTGGATTGGTTTAATTGCAGTACCCAACCGGAATTCTAGGCGGAAAATATATAATAACTGGTATTCGAGACTTGACTACTGGATACGATAATACAAAACCAGACAATAAAGCAGTTCTACCTGTATCAAAGTCCACACAAATGATTACATTCATATTTGAAAACGGATTGGTTACGACTTTAAGAACAAGCGGCACAGAACCTAAAATAAAATACTACAATGAATTATGTGGATTACCTGGAGAGTAAGATTTCTGCAAATACTATTTACAAGAATATTTTTATTCGTCTTTATCTCTTTTGATCATTATAAAATATTCTGTCGTAAGTTCTTTTACTCTCTCTAACATTTTAAAACTATTAAAAAATATTATTTTCATATATATTTTGTTATTTTATAACGATAAAAGATAAATATTTATCATAGTATTTTAAAATGTAACATATGATTTTAGGGATTTGGAGAAATTAAAAATCATTCTCACCGAGATGGTGTCGGCTATCGTCACTGAATTTCTTCAACCTGAAACTAATCGACTTATTGCTCGCGACGAATAAATAATACTTGTACAACAGTCAATATCGTTTGTCATCAATGCATTATGTAACAACTATTTTTGCAAACAAATGTTACAAAATGATTCCAAATATCTAGTATCTTCTTTTTTACGTAAATCATATATTTATTTAATATATTTACATATAGTAAATATTGTTAAACGTAAAATGACTGTACATGATTTTGTTTATTGTTAGGATGAATGAGAGATAAGTTGATTAAATATTTATATAGGTTATTTTTCGTATTCTCAAATTTTGTTACCTTGCGTTATTGTCCTATAGCCTGTATCACAGATCTGATGTTTTTTCATGTAATACATGAAATATTTTACGTGTGTTTGTTTTTTTCAAATAATATATTTACTTATAAAATGTAGAAAAAAGTATAGAATTTTCTATTTCGCAGTTAAAATGAATTGTATGTGTGTGCAATGAATTTTACGATCTTAATATCATATCAATTTCAAATTTCGAGCGTATATACATACATACATATTCCAAGTATGTATTGTATATATGTGTGAAGTTCTCATGCTGCACTTTCTCCACTTTTGAACCAAGTGTCATTTGCCTCACCACGATTCTCACAAAGCATCTGTTCCGTTTTGTTATTGTTGACATGATTAACTCGAAAGAGTTTGTCTTAGAAAAACAATACGTTTATTAAAAGAAATTTCGAAAAATGGCTGGTACCATACGACAACTAGAAGAACGTCAACTTCCAACAGAAGTGACAACAATGCTGTGGTCACCAAAAATGGATCTTTTAGCAGTCAGTAATATAAAAGGTTAGAGTTCATAGAAGCCGGCGCTTTAAGATCTTTGCATCTGTAAATATTAATGTTAACTAAAGTTAACATCAACCAATTGGAATTTCAAATTTTAATTTTAGAGAAAGAAAGAGAAATAATTTTATTTCATGTTCACAAAAATCAGTCTTGTTTTATAAAAGTTTAACAATAATTTATTTATAAACATAAATCTGTACAGGTGAGGTCAATCTTCATAGACTCACGTGGCAAAAAGTGTGGTTGTTAAGTCCACAAGATGAATCCGATACCATTGCCGATCTGGCATGGAGACCTGATGGAAAACTTCTCGCAGTATGTTACGAGATATCTAGATTTCTCTGTCTCGTTGATGTCGAAACCAAAAATATTATTCACAAAACTAAATTGCCAACAAACGACTCAATTAGCTGTGTTAAGTGGTTGTCACTGTCTAACGCCGATCACGAAAGTTTAAATGACAAGATTAACAAACCTACAGGTGATTATCTGCCGTCCCTGCCCAGTTTAATCAGAAGTTATAATGCAGAACCTGAACGCAAAGAATTTTTATCTCACACACTGGATATGTTATTCGTATGTGTCAAAAAATATAAACGATAATTTTATAACTGATGTGATATACATACTATAAATAATATTTATAATTATGTATATAAATATACACGTGTGTATTTTTAGATTGGTCAAAAGAATGGTACGATATTGATGTACATTTTTGGTATGTTTTACTGCGGCGTCATAAATGTGGGCCACGGAGCAATTTTACAGATTACGGGTGGAGCTGGTGATCCAATTTGGATCACATGGAAGGACGACAGCTATATCATGACAACTAGACTATCTTGTCCACTGCTCGAAAAAAATACAGCATTTTTCAAGGTTTCTTACGTATAAATAAAGCTATATGTGAAATATCTTGCAATCACACTCACAAGCAAAGATTTTAGCAAGACAGCACTATGTGTTATTTAAAGTATTACGCGGTTTAAAATATTCGTATCAGGAAGAAAGTATATTAATATATATTTAACTGAATTTTTCATATAGGTTGCGCAAATTCAGGCCAATGTGGAATGTTTAAAAGATTATCTCTCGCGCACTTTAATGGCTACTTCCGAAGCTTGGGAGACGATACTTTTGGAAATGGATGAAAAACTTACGCGATACGCAGAAATGAATCCACCCGGCAGTATGTCCGCGGATTTCTTGGAGCTATTGATGATCGGAATACCGACGAAAAATTTAGAGAATTTTCTACTTCGAGATCTTACAGAGAAGGGATTGAAAAAATTTGGACACAGTATTGAAATGTGTTACAGTAACATACAGGTATTAGAGAAAAATTTATATATTGCTTTAAAATATTGCTTCTGCATATCTCGTGAATCTGTTTGAATATAAAAATATTATATAATTCTGCAGAAATTAGTTTCTAAAAATTTAACTAGCGTGGGTATGGCCTTGGTCGATCAATTGGCTGAATTGAGAGGACTGGTGAGAGTCGGTGGCACGTATGAAGCATTAGGATTGCGCGATGAAATGCTAGTAACCAACGCCATTAACGAGTCTGAAGCTTTCCTCGCTAAGTCTTACGAGATCGAGCAAGTTATAGATCAGAGTATGCGCAATTACAAGGCATTTTTCCGGTACGCTAGATGTGTGAGCTCAAATCTAAATAATTAAATCGTACTTATGTCTAATTGTTTTACAATTTTTTGTTCCATTTATAGATGGTTGTACGTAGCTATCCTACAGTTGACGGATGAAAGAGTACCGTCGGAGGTGAGCCGCGTGAGTCAGCAAGAGTTGACATTTATTGCCGAGTTTTTGAATGGTTTCGACAAAACCGCGCCAAGAACGGACTGCAGGGTAGCTGTAAATCTCGAGAAATTAGGACAATATCTGCGTCGAGAAAATCTGCAGACTCAACTGACTTCGGAAGGAAGCGAATGGGCTGCTATGCTCGACGCAAATGAATGTCTGCGCGATTACGAGCACATAGTAAAGCAGAATTTTCAATTATCTCTGTTGCAATCTCACGCGAAATTAGTCGCTACCGTGGACAATGTTTTCGCTAAAGCTTATCAAGGTTTGATCAATCACTTTGTGATGATTTCGATATCTTTGCCATCGTTCGCATCTCTCACGTCGACACAAATTGTTACGAACGACGGAAATCTCTTGTTGGCCATGTGCAACGCCAATAGCAATGTTTTAAAACTCTTCAATATTCAGTGTTTATCTACAGAACCCACATCTCTCAGTTCAAAGATGATTACAATAGATGCAAATCACAAACAAGGTATTGATGATGATGCGTCAATTGTACTTAATATTAATCAAGGTCTAATTCGGATTAGAAGACAACGCGCGCTTGAGCTAACAAATAATTCTGACCACTTTCATGTGTCATGAGACGGGAATCAAACAAATCGCTTTTGAGTCTGCGGCGTTTATTTTCTAGTTCGAATAGATCTGAACACTAATGCATTGAACAACATATTTCACTTTTATCGCAAAATAAATTTAATTCGATAACTTTTTCGTTTGTGTTCAGGAGAATATCAAAAAGAAACCACTGACGTCATAATAGTAGATCTGCAGTTTTACTCACAAGATTATCTTAGCTTACTTATATTGAACAGACAAACTCATGCGTCGTCTCTTGTACAAGTACCGTTGCATGACGTGCTTACCTTCGATTATCAAGAAGATACGGTGAATTTAGTTAATATCCTCGGTGCATCATGGCCGAAATCATTTCAAGGAATATCCGCGAGACGTCTAGCGGTTAGCGGCGCTCGAAAAGTAGCTGCTATTTTGAGCGAAAACAATAGAAAGATTCGATTACTTGAAACCGAAGCGGAACCAGAGGACGAGGAAGAGGAAGAAGAAGAGGAGCAAGGACGACTCTCGGAAAGTATGGATACCACACCTAGTTCACATTTTTCGGCAGGATCCGAGACAGCAGGATCTAATGTACAAGAATATTATTACCGAGAAAACAGTTGAAATGAAAATAGAACAGACATTTAATATGCAGGTAACATACACACAAATATATAAAAAAAAATTACAAGAAACTTTATTTCTAATATCTTTTCAAGTGTGACTAAAGATTCTTTCTCATAATTTACATTAAATTATTCTGTAATAAAACATTGAATAATCGATTGTGAAATGATACGTTATTTGAGAATAAGAAACGATATTTATTTATCAGACGCGCTTAAGAACATATTATAATTTTGTATAAAGCACAAAATTTATTTTCTATTGTATAATTACACACCATTATGGCATCGATGGTTATTTCTGCATTTGTTTAAACACTTTAGGAAAATCAATGTCAAGAGCAGCATTATCGACTCCAGCATTCTCGACGTCTGCTGAAACGCCGGGTGCGTTATTTGGCGTGTATCGTGCTGGTGAATTTTCTCTCGACTCTTCTAGATCTGTACAAAATAAGTTACATGTATAATATCCGTTTTCTATGTAAAAAAATCTATCTTTCTGTTTTTTTTTTTTTTTTATAAAAAAAATCTTACCAAAGAATCTCTGATTTCGTTTTCTTTTAACAACAATGATCAAAAGAACAACAGCTATAGCAACCACCACTACCATAACAGCAGCCATTCCTCTCAATAAATTTGTCTTGAACAAAAGATATATCTTAATGCATTGTAAAATTGCAATATTACTTACTAAATTATTTTATTTCTTAAAATACCTCAAAATCTGTTTCCCAAAGTTGCTCCCAGTCATTCTTAACTATTAATTCAACCGAATGAATCTTAAGACGGGAATCGTCGAATAAATCTTTGGCAAAACATTTGTAAAATCCAGATTCTGACGTTGATACCCCCTTTATAAAAATAATAAAATATATAAATTGACATAATATTGACAGATATCTAAACGTGTTGCATATAGTTTTATATAATCTGTCATGTGAATGTGTGTATTACAAATATTATTTTATTACTTACTCTGATTTGAAGCAAGCCAGTCAACACTTCGTAATTATATTTTTTTTCATTTAAAGGATTTCCTGGACCAATAATATCATTATCTCCAAGTTGCCAAAACATAAAACGATGATGTTCGTCAATGCTTAAGCAAGGAAGTTCAGCCAAATGTCCAGCTGACACTTCTTTTACTGTTACATCACTTGCAGTTTCAGAGTTTTGTATAGTTAACACGGAAGATAAAAACAGTATGAAAAACCACATTATCACCTAAAAGTCAATATTACAAATATTTAGTCCAACAAGTGTAAATTTGTTGTAAAAGTCATTTTATGTAGAAAAACTGTGCGCATAAATATTGCGTAAAACAATTAGATTGGAATAAGAGATGATTCTGTTGATTGACCGTACAACAAATATTTCCATCACTTTGTGTGTAATTGAATTAAAAAGAAATAACACACACCTGTATATGTATATGTGTGTGTATTCGTATTTAATTACATGGAAATATTTGCAAGAAAATATAACAAAAATGCTCGCGTAAAAGTGTGTACTATATTCTGCCACTAATATTTGCAAACTGTCGGAGAACTTACTAGCCTATTTTCCTCTCTTCCATTACAATTACAATTCTACATAAATACACAATTACATTGATCACCTTCTTCTCAGGTGCTAATGCTGCGAAGTCAGTTTGTTCTACACAGATGGTTATTGCAATAATTATTCAGTGCAAAGCACAATACAAGACTCTATTTTAAATAGACTGTTGTATAATCATAAAAGCACTTCTTGCTACACACTTGCTTGCTACTTTTATATTGTTCTTCTCTTTGTAACTAAACTCACTGACAACAGCACCAGCATAAATTAGTGATTTTGGAGCAAAAAACACTCATTTCCTCTGATAAGAACTTATTACTGAGTTCTGCTAAGGAGTTACTTATTTTTGACTCTGTCCTATTTGGCCTTGTGTAATGCTAAGTATTTTTAGACCAGACTAGTTCTATATTGCACGTGAGAAAAGAGATTTATATGTTCTCATATCCTATCACAAGTCACTCTTTGACTTACACTATTTCTTTATGAGAAAAAATCAACAAAGAATATTTATAATTTATATTAATAATGTAAGCTGATTCTAAAAAATGGCACTCTATTTCTCTCATATAATCTTAAATAAATGTAAAAATTTTATTAATCCAAAGTAATAAAATTAAAAAATTAAAAATTGAAAACTAACAATTACATACATATTGTTAATACATATTTCACAACATTATCAATATGTATTCAGTGGCACATAGTAGTGTGTAACTTCTTATTAATGCAACAAAAACATACATACATATTTTAATTAAGCTGAAATATAGCGTATTTATAGTCCCATCCCTCAATACCTAGATTGTTGTATCAAATGGATGAAAACATCTATTCCTAATGATGGAAGAAGCAGCCAAAATGGTGCTAGTACTATTTTGGCTGAAAGAGACCACTGAGGTGCTTCCAACTTTAGACATATTAGGATTTGAGCAGACAATTTCAGGAGCACAGCTATCATGTATCGTGCCTGAAACAATATCACATTGTCTCGCATTAAAATCTTAAATCTTGACACTATCTTTACCAATGTTTAGACAGTTTGGATAATATAGCCTAGCAATTGAAAAAACAAATTATACTCACAATATTAAATTGTATGTGTTTAAACTTTCTCACAAACAGATTTGAAATAATATTTTTATATACTGAATTATATCCTATTGAATATAATATTTAAATTGTGTACCAAGTATATGTATATCTCACCTCTCGCTGTAAATTATTGACACGTCTGTTCTTACAGTGCGAGATCATGTTGAAAATAATGTAAATAAGAAGAATGTTGTCGTAAATCCACATTGGTATAAAAACAATAAAATAATTCCATTCTATTCTTGAATCCAGTCTCAAGACCAAGAGGATCAAGAATATGAGCAAATTAAACCACGTAAACAGGGCGCGATGCAAAACTGCCATGGGAGATTCCTTGTGTGAAATAAGTAAGTTAAAATTTAAAAAACAAAACCACGTGTTTTTGTAGTTCCTCTATACTGGTATGATTTGATTTCTGAGCGGCCGGAGAACTGTTGATCCATACATCATTCTTGTGCTTAGGAAAGTCAGATAGAAATAAACTTGTGTGTACACTTTTAGGAATCAGACTTTGATGCGTTAATTATTGCGGATTGTGAGACAAAGCCCACATGTCATTCTTCAAGAAAAATCGTCTATATATGTACATACACGACAGGTCTTGATCATTATCTATACCAGGTTCGCGTGCTCTCAACGTCGCTCGACTTCGGTGATCGAATCGCGGAACACGGACATCATTGCATATGTTTTACGTTTATGCTCTTTAAATCAATATGGCGACTGTATGTTAGATGCTCATTGGTCGAAACAGTTACAGACCTTTAAGCTCGTATAACGAACTATTTGGATTAAGATGAAATTGGAATGTAATCAATCAGAACGAAAAAAAGTAAATTATAAGGTTGGTAATTGGTTCGTTGTTCCGATTGGTCAAATCTAATCTCTCAATTCTAATTCGTAGACTGATACGAGCTTTAATGCGTATGAAGTTGAATTATGTTCGACAAAAAATTGCGATCGCGTCCGACGATATGTGTGTGTACACAGGTATATATAATTTATTATAAAAAATACTACGAAAGTTTTTAAAGTAACACTAGCTGAGAAGTTGTAATTATGATATAATTATATGTCAGTTTGAATCAAGATGCGTGTCGTACAATGTTTTCCCATCATAATGTGGATTTCCAGTTTAATTGTTGCAGGTTTAATGTAACAAAAAATCGTACATAAATATTTTCCAAAATTAGATCAATCAGTAGAATCTTCTAAATTAGAAGATAAAACTTTAGTTTGTAATTGTTTTTACAACATTGTGCAGATTTAAAAAAAAAATTAAATATTTTTAAAAAAACTTTGAGGAATAATGTATACAAAAAAAACCTAAATTTTTTGTTAATTAAATAATCACGATGACTTGATTTTTTTTATATTCACTAATAACATAGGTTTTATATTTTTAAGAACGTTTTTTTTTTTAATATTGATCATTTAATTTATTTATTCTCAGTATTACAACAAATTATGTTTCTCCGTATTTATTGACGTTGCTTGATCTCTGTGCGTAAGTTAACAAAGTTTATTCATTGTTTTTTAATTATTTTCTAGAGCGCAATATGTCGAGAATTGATTTATCCAATTGCAAACTGTCTCAACTTGGGACCGAATACAGAGGTTTCATTTCGACAACTGCTGGTGGCTTTCGCTGCCAATTGTGGACTGCTCGACAATCACATAATGTTAGTTTAATAATAATTTACAAATGTTCTTGTTTATTTTTCGTAAACTATGATACAAAATATTTTTATTTGCGTATTTCTCCTTTATTGCATATTAAATTTCCAATTTTTTCGTTTGAAATTAGATTGACATAAATGACGGGAATTTCCCAGAAAAATCAATGAAACTGGCCAAAAATTATTGCAGAAATCCCACTAAAGATGTAAGAGGTCCTTGGTGCTATACGTTAGAATCTACGGTTATCGATGACGAATGCGACATTCCATTATGTAATTACGGAGGTAGACAGTTACAAGTCAGCAAATTGTTAACAATTTGCAAACAAATTGATTACAAATTTGAGAACAAAATATCAGTAACAGAGATCGGGGATCAAAAATGTTTTACAATTGTGTGTTCAATTAGATTGCGTAATAACGGGACCAGGAGCCGAATACGGTGGCAATCGTAGTTTTAGCGCTTCAAAGCGAAAGTGTAAATCTTGGAATAAGAGATACAAATTCGACAACACAAAAGTAAGAAACGCACATCTCTCGTTTTGTGTTATCGTATCAAAAAAAAAAAAACAATTTACGTATCTTGTGAAAATTAAATCTCGGCTACTTTATACATGTAAAAAGTTACTCCATGATTCTCTCTTTTGATTGTTTTTGCTTTCGTTTTGATTTTAGACCGTCAAATTCCGCGATAAACATTTTCCGGACGGGTCACGGATACAAGCGAGTAATTTCTGTAGAAATCCAAATGACGATTCCGGTGGCCCGTGGTGTTACGTCGAAGAAAAGAGTTACGAGCGAGTGGAGAAGGAATATTGCGACGTTTCATTTTGCGACGATAAAGGTTTGCATGTTCACAAGTAAACAAATGACAATATAATAAAACAATATTACTTTTAAATATTGCATATTGTAAACTGGAATCGACTATTGATTTTTTATTACAAAACTTATTTTTATCACGAGGCAACATTTTTGTTTTTTAATATCTGACTATGTGAGAGATGTTGTCTTAGACTGTTTACTTTATTCACAAAATACGTCAGCGTATGTTACGTTAACGGGATTAAGCGGCACAAATGGGAACATATCTTTTTGGATTAAACTCTGGAATCCTCTGGACGAACAAAATGTACATAAATAATTATACACGCACATCTAATATAGCGGTGTATTGTACGCGCGAGCAATAATAAACACTTGTGATCGCTTCTATTCAGGCGGAAGTGAGAATTTTATTAAGTTTGCTTCCAATTCCGTCTTCCGCTAAAATGATCGCTCAAGATTGGAAAGCTGGAGTGGAATTTTTGATTTCGAACAACGTCAGCGGTATGACGTATCCGATTGTTCATGTTAGTGCGTAGTTTTAAAGCTGAGAGAAAAATAAAAAAAAAACTATATTACACGCGTCTATCTAGAAAACATCTCGTTTCATAAAACGTGTCTGTTTGTATTTGTTTTTTATGGAACAAATCCATTGGGGTTTTTAGAATGAACTTTTTGAAGATACGCCTGGAATATTGCTCAGTTCTAAATGGACTGGGTTTTGGATCACGTGGATTAACGGTTTCATATCTCTTGGGATTCACGGTGTGTCCAAGCCGTTAATTATGGAAAAATATAAAACGCAAGATGGCATTTCGAGTCTTTATCCCGACAGCTTTTTCTACTACGGCATCACGGGAACCGGTGTTTTATGGAGCACAGAACTGTGTCAAAAATGTAAAAAAAAACTATTCATACGCGCGTGAACTTTATTCGGTCTCTCGCGCAAAACTGTGAATTGTGTCACTTTATTACATTAAATTCTCTCACATTCCTCTCTTCGGAGTTTTAGATTGTGAGAGTCACATAAGTTTTGGAAACGAGATTTTGCACATTTGGCCGATGCAAACCGTTAACAATACGCAAGACGTTCGATTTTACGTTCGAGCTAGTCGCAATGTAATAATGCGATTCCATCAAAATCCCGGAACGTTATTTCCTTGTTTCACAGTGAGAGACTAAGTTAATTTTCAGACGATCATTCGATTCGAAAACTATAAATATTCAATACAAAAAAGGAGAAAGAAAAAGAGAGAGAAAGCTTGACGATAGATATATATTCTTTTTAGTTAGAAATTGCACGCGATGATATCACATCTTTGCTGTACGAAGAGACTGAAAAATCGGTGAAACAATATTTGAAAGAAGTCACGACTAAGAGAATGCTCGATTATTGGAATTGGAAAGAGTTCACGATCAGGTTAGTAGACGTGTGATGTGCCTAAAAAAAAAAAAAATTATTTATCAAAACTATTTCTTTCGAGATATTTCGTAAACAAATTTTTTATTTACGCGTGAGCAAAATTTACAGCATCTTTGGCACGCACTTGCGTTTGTTCTCGCAACGTGAATACGGGAGCGAAGAGATCTTACACGCAAATCACGATCGACTGATTACCGCGCGTTGGTTTAGCGTTGGAAGCGATCAAACAATAGCACACTGGACATTTTTTTGTCCACCCGATGGTAAGTTTTTTATAATAAAAGCTATGTAAGATGCGTGTTAACGTATAATATTTCTGTAATTTAAATTATAGAAGCAAATGTGATAGAGGATCCCCAACCACCAAACTGTATTCATAGTACTGCAGAATATCAATATCAAGGAACTCAGTGGACGAGTGCGGGAGAACTTCCGTGTGTGCCGTGGATAGCAGAAGAGGTTTCTTTTTATCTATCTCTCTTTCTCTCTCTCTCTCTCTCTCTCTCTCTCTCAACATCTTAAAAAGTCTAAAAGTTATTTTATTGTGTAATTTATATTTTTAAATATTGTCATCGTGTGTCATGTTTACTAATTAGATACCGCAAGATGAGAAGATAGTCGACAATTTTGTCGATAAATCTATAATTGAAGCTTTAAATCGATGTAGAAATCCAAGTCATGATCCTAACGGTCCTTATTGCTACGCGACTGCCGATCCGCACGTCACCAGCGTTGCAAAACAATCTTGTCCTGTGCGAATTTGCAGATCGTCAGGTATTTACGTTGATATTTTTATAATCGTTTACGTAAAATAATTTTACATTAACGTCAAATCAAGTACATCCACTCCGACTAATATCGAACATTTTTTGTCTTCTCTTCCTTTTGTTGAACGTTTGAGTCTTTTGATTTTTTTTCTATTTACTTCCTATTGTTGCGTTTTTTGTTTTAATAGAATGCCGAATGGCAGGGACAGCTAACGACTACATCGGCACCTTGTCGGTCACTCGTTCGGGTCGGACCTGCAGAAAATGGCTGAGTGACGGTCTAAAGAAAATGCAAGAGCGAAATACGTCGGAATCGGAAATAAAATTCTCCTCTAGACTTCCCAAACGGATGACTCGCGTCGTCCAGTCTCGCTGGAAAAGTTCTTCGACGGAACGCGATATTTTATTCGAATCGTTTTCGAATTTGCCATCGCCGTCAAGATCCATTCGCAAACTTATCGGTAGCAACATCGTTGATCCGGCGTATCTGAATTCCAGTCTTTATCCCGAACGCAGTGTGCAAAATGCCAGCAATTATTGCAGAAATCCCTCGCGCAATATCGCCGGTACGTGGTGCTACACGACGGATCCGCAGGTGCCGCAGGATCTTTGCGACGTAAGGGATTGCGAGAGGCCAGGTGAGAACAATTGTGTGTGCGTGCGCGCGCGCGCGCAAATCGATCATTTGTCATTTTGATAAAATTTAAAATTTATTGCAGAGGAATGTACATTTTTCGTAAAGGGATACGGTATCGGACGACGTTTGTACGTTTTACCGGAATATCGTTCGGAGGGTTTGCATTTTTCATTGAAAGCATGGGAACCGGATCAGCCGGACTCTATAACGTTCGTGTTCACCGCCGATGACGGATTCAGATCTCGATACATTCTTAAACTCGGAGCGTTAGACAACGAGAAAGTACTTCTCTATTATCAATCGGAAACGAATGGTACGTGTCGATGATGCGTGTCGTCACTCGACTCGTGTGTTTTATTTTTAATCGTTTGATTTTTCTATCTTCTCAGACATAATTTTAGTAAAGAAAAAAACACTGCCGCATTTGTTGTACCTCGGCAAATGGAGCAGTTTTGTAATTCGCTTGCCGCGAGGCCGCGTTCTCGTTTATTACGAAGGAGCGTCAAATCCGTTGTTCGAATGGGAACATCCCGAACCGGCCAAAGCCTTCTTGCCGGTTTACTATTATTACAACAGCGAAAAAGGACACGCGATAGGAGTGGCTTTCGATTGCGCTTCAAGTATTATAAATTTGCTACTCCAAACCAATATTTGCGGAATTTTCCTTTGTCACGTCAATTGTTTGTTTTCTTCCGCTCTCCTTTTTTGTGACATTTGCGTTCCGTCATATGTACAGGATGTCATATAGAGAACACGCAAACCGATCGCTACACCAGAATATTGCCGTTGTCTACGTGGTCGAAACAAGAAACAGTCAAACCCGACAAATTAACGCTGATGATACGCGCCAAGGGTGTTGTTCTAATACCGTTACTTCTGCTGCCCGCAACCCCGGGGTAACAAAACAAAAAAGTTTTGCTTTCCAAAACGTGACTTAAACACTTAACGTTTATCGACGTTATTCGACTTGTAACGTGTTGTGTAATGTGCACTCGGCAGGTTTTACGTACTCACACTCGGCGAGCGCGGTCAGTGGATCTATTTTCTGAAAAACACGTATCCCAACGTAAAAGTTTATCACAAACAAAAAGCACGCAAGCCCATATTCTTCACCGAGTCCTGGACGAATATCACCATAAGGTAATCCAACGCGTTTTGACATTTCACGCCTATCGTTCCAATTGTTCACAATTAACGCACTCGCACTTGTCATTCTGTATCCTTTGTTTTGTTTGCGACGAAAAGATGGTCCGAAAATACAATTCAATTATTCTGCAATGAAACAAACGTGTTCTATTACGTGCATCGACAACCGCTCGTTTTTTATTTCTTTTCGCTCGCCGTGGACCCCGGAAGCTGGGCAACCTGGAGCGCTAATTGCGTGCCATCAGGTAAAAACTCTCCGAGTAAATGTAAAAAAAGAAAGTATATACTTTCCAATGACATTAAAAATATTACATTTTTTTTTAAGTAATATTTTTGTATCGCTTATTTACACTTTGCATCACATTTGCGTTGTTTATTTGACAACGCGCCCAGACATAGACGGTCCCCCTTTGGACGGCGGATGGTCAGAATGGGGTCCTTGGACATGCAGCGCCAGTTGCAACGGTGGTGTAGGAACCAGGAAACGACAATGCAATTCACCGGAACCTAACGTGAGGGGTGAACCTTGTACAGGACCCGGTAGCGTGACGGGTCGTTGCAACACGATTCCTTGTGGTGATATAACCAGTGGTAAGTAAAATACCGATAATTTACATATCGAACATAAAATGAGATAAAGTTCCCACAGTTTTCTACCAATTTAACATCACATTGTACATTTTTTTCATTTGTTCGTTCGTTTTGTTTTACATTTTATTCTCATGTTTTACACACAGATACTATAACTTTAATTAAAAGAGAAATTGGACAAAATTACACTGCTCTTACTGTAAACGAGCACGAGTCGATATCGCTCTTTTCAAATCTGAATATTGTGAATTCCATCAAAGCTGAGTCGCCTGAGTTGGAGATACAATGGTCTCATAATGGAATATTTCTTCAGGAAGAACAGCTCAGATTAGAGATAAGAGATTATAAAATCAGTATGTTAATATTATATAAAATAAGTATATATTGATTTTTACACAAAAAAGAGAAAGAGATAAGATTGTTAATGTTTTTCAGTAATAAGTAGAGCAATATTAAACGACTCGGGTGTGTACACACTTACTGTGCATCGAACAGACGGAACGTATATGATAATTGGAGTGCTGACATTGGCGGTAATTCCAGCGACGGAAAATGTTGTAATTCGCGAAACTCTTTCCATGCACGTAATATGCCATTGCGCCATACTCGGCTACGTATATTCGGATCTGAAAATTTACTGGACGATCGACAGCAAGCTGTGGAAAGATTATAGCTTTACTTTACCCATAGCCGCAAATGTCGATCACGTTCCAGCTGTAAATAAATCTCACGCTGGCGTGTGGAAATGCATCGTTGAACAAACTGATCTGAATTTTAAATGGACAACGAATATAATATCTGTCAAAGGTAAATGTGTGTGCATATGTACGTGTGAAAATTCTGATGACAAAAATGACGAGAAAGTTGTAGAGCAGTTTTTTTTTTTTAATTAATATAAGCGATAAAAAAAGTCACAAATCGCAGACTTGAAATTTATGATTTTTAAATGTGTTTATGTTTGTGTGCGATTTAACGTCTCATCTCTCAAAGTTCTCGAGCCTCCAAACTGGCGTACTCACTTAATGGAGGATAAATTAACACGACCAATTTTTGGATGGATGCCAAGCGAAGAATTCGTTGCTTATTCAGCGTTGGCTGTGGTTTTGTTTTTGATCTGCTGCGTTATTGTAATTTCCGTACTTTATATCAGGTAAAACGTCACACATACAAAATGTTTCTTTGTTGCGGTACGTATAACTCTTAACATGTGTTTTATATCTGCCGCGTAAGGTTTCGAGAAGGCTTAAAAGTTAATGTAATTAAGAAAAATGAGAAGACACGCGGCAAGAAATCTGCAACGGAAAAGCAGCCAAATACAATATCACTGATATCGCAACACACAGAAAATAAAAACGCTTAATCCTAAAGTAAACAATTGCACGAGAGTTCGAGATAAAATCATATTATAACACCGGCTATGAGATGAGATTAAATCAACGTTTGCAACTTGATAGATAATTTTGATAAACCGAATGTGATCATAAGCATTTTGTTGATGTGAGTAAATGTTTATTAGTTTTTAAAATATATTTAATTGTTAAATCATTACTTTATGTGAAGTTGAAATTGAAACGATGTAATAAAAAACTCCGAATCACGCCTTAAAGTTAAAACACTAGCAATAGCAAACTCGGGTGTCTTCTGAGAGCCCCGAAAACTGGAAGATTCGTTCTGTAGAGCAAAGAAATAAGAAAAAAAAAAAAAAAAAAAAAAAATTCGACGGGGAGAAAGGCTGCTTGGAGTGGGTTGGTAGAGAGGTAGCATAGGTAGCAAGCCCGAAGAAAAAGCAAGAAAAAAAATAGAGCAAAAGGGATGATGGAGGCTATTTGCTGGAAGTAGTAGAAAGGACGAGATATAAGAAGGAGGAAAGAAAGAGATGGAGTAAGAGAGAGAGACGGGGTAGAGGAGTGCGAAGAGAAGTAAAGGAAAGGAAAGGAAAGGAGATGCGATGTGTGTGGAAGCGCGGGAAAGACGGAAAGAGAAGATAAAGAGCGACAAGTGCGCGCTCACGTGGGTTTCTCTTTGAAGTGTTGTCGCGAGAGTTGGTGGAAGAAGAGGGGGAGAAGGAAGAGGAGTGGGAGAAGAAGAAGAAGAAGGAGAAGAAGAAGAAGAAGAAGAAGAAGAAGAAGGAAAAGAAAACGACAACAGCGAAGACGATGAGAAGGATGACCGGCCGGCTTCCTTGTGCCGGCTGAACGGACCGATACTTGCTTTACACTTGAGTTGCACTCATGCCAAATGCACGTAGTGGGGCGACACTGGCGTAGGGCTTTCTGTTGATACATCATCACAATTTCTTTCATGATTATTACATCCAGGTTTACATGTTCATGCGAAATCGCACATTTATATAAAGAACATTATGAAAGAAAAAGTAATTAATATTTTCGTACAACTCGGACTTTTCGGTACACGTGTATATTTGCGCCATGGATTTTTTGCATCTCGTTCGCGGTCGAGAGATATACGTATATTGTTTAGCAATAATGCATGTCAAGCACAAATCGTAGTTAGTGATCGTGGTAAACGAACGAGAAGCGGAGAAAGCCAGTCGAGGCCAGTTGAATATCCTAAGGCTACTCCTTGACTACGCCGATGAAAAAGGCCGGACTTGGTACGCTCACGATGAGTGGGAAAAGGTGGTTTTAGGAGGGGGAAGGGCTAACCATTCGGTAGCAAATGCTGGTAACCCGTCGCAAGGTCAAGATCAGTCGGTTAATCCTGTCCAGTCAGCCGAGGGCCTTGTACGATTCTGTCTTTCTACATTTCTTCTTGCTCTCCTATATCGTGTTAGTTTACGTCTGCGACGCGCGTAAAAACTTGTGAATTAACATACAATTAACTCGATCAACAAAGGTGTAAAGCAGCTATTTGCAAATTTCTCATCAAGCTCTGTTGCTTCCACAAAACATTCGCAATTCCTCAGCTCAGATGTCAATTTGTCTCGTTGTGTTGAAATTTATTTGCAATACTCTTCACACGTTACGCGCTATCTGAGACAGCTATCTGTGACGCTGTTCTCTTGTGTTTTGCCGAAACATAGTAGATGCATCTCAAAAGTTCTTTTATATATAGACCCGTATTTTGATATGCTTCAAGATTCATAGATGTATTTCTGAAACAAATTACTCGCATACGCGCTCCGATAAACAGTGAATTCTCTCAAAATATTGTTCGTTCTCTGTTATGGAAACTTGCGTTCTGATACCTAAAGAATTCTCTTTGGTCCTCACCAACGATCAGTCGTCCTACAAGAATTTTTTTGACAATGATTCGAGTACGTTGGTCACAGATGTGAGAATTTCGGTTTGGTCGAATGTATTCATCCCGTCGGGTACATTGATCTACCCGTTTCAAGGATCGATCAGATTCGACAAGATCGATCTTTATTCCCTCCTCGATGACAACGATGTAAGTATTACACGGGGAGGAGCATTTTTTCTCTCTATCTTTTACTCTTTTTTTTTTTTTTTTTTTGTAAAAGAAAATTGTATTTTTCTTTTTTGTTTCAAAACTTATACGATCGAAGTGATATCGGGTGTTTTTTTTTTTTAGATCAGACGCGAATACGGTTGTTACGACGAGGTCTTTTTTTCCAACTACAATCTGAATAAACGTCAGTGTAATTGGATTAGATTCCTTCGCATCGTTCAGTCGTACAACGAACAAGTCAATTTGATCGGTACAAAAGTAAAAGGTAAGTTTATTTTATGACTCAACTAATAATAATTGATGGTTTCTCGCTTTCTACGCTTTTTTTTTAATATAGTATACGTGGTACACACACATTACAACATTACAAATTTATACTTAAAAGTGAAAAAAACATAATATATATATAGTATATAATAATATATTATAATATATATAACATACATATGTGTGTGTTTTACATATAAAATATTTTGTTCTTTTACGAATTTTAATATTTTATATATAAAATGTTTGGAGTTTTTAAATTTCTTTCTCAATATAGGCGAACCTATATTTGAAGTGATAAAGAATGTTCAACCAGACACTGAACTGGTGGCTTGGTTCCTGCCAGCGACACAGCAGGATATCGTTATCATCTCGCACGATGTGTGTTCCAGATCAGCTATCTACAGGTGCACGATCGACTCTATCTTGGATGGTAAGTGCGCGCGCGCGCGCGTGTGTGAAAGAAAGAGAGAGAGAGAGAGAGAGAGAGAGAGACATATAATATAAACTTATTTAGTGACAGACTGAAATCGATTTATGCGAAATTTCCTATAAAATCACGTTTCTTTCATAGAATCTCCCTTGGATTTATCGATGACGTTACTGGCTCATCATTCTCTCCCTTCGTTATCTCACTCTTATTACGAAGTAGACGAATACGAATCGACGTCTGAGGAATCTTCTTCGTCGATGTTGTCACTGGCCAGCGATCACCTCGATTGCAGTATCCTGACGATCAAGCGCGGAGAAAGGGTTTTATTACCTTGCGAAGTCTGTGGCAAATCCTTCGATCGGCCGTCCCTTTTGAAACGACACATGAGAACGCACACAGGTACATTTAAGAAAAGTTTACATTTTGAGGCTTTCAAAAAAATTCTCGTTTATTTTTTTTAATAAGCACAAATTTAGTAAAAGAAAGGAAAGGGAGGGAAAAAGTTAAGGGGGTGAAAAGAGAAAATAGAGGAAGAGAGAGAGAGAGAGAGAAGAGAGTGAGAAAAGGAGTAGAGAGGGAGGGAAATGTGCGCCATTATTTACCGTATAAATCGCGAAGTGGAAATTATACAACGAAGAGCTAACGCAGTAATTCAAGTATGGTATTAAATCGAAGGGGAAAAACCGCATGTATGTATGGTGTGCAACAAGGGTTTCTCAACTTCAAGCTCGTTGAACACGCATAAGCGCATTCACAGCGGCGAAAAACCTCATCAATGTCTTGTCTGCGGTAAGAAATTCACAGCCTCATCGAATCTCTACTATCATCGGATGACTCACATCAAGGTGAGTATTTGTTACGTATTTTTTTTCACACTTACCACTTGTGTTGCTTAAATTTTTGCCAGGATATACATATATATATATATATATATATATATATATATATATGTATATATATATAATACGTGTTTTATCTATCACAGAAGTATACGCACACATATTACACTCTTTCAAGTTTTTTCCTCTCTTGTTCTCTCTCACCGAATCTGAATGTAAAATTCCACGAACGAATATATATTTTGCCCATAAATCTAACTAAAAATTTGAGCTATAAATATTATTGTACATTGGTTGGAAATAACTCTGACATGTGTCCGTCTATAAAACAAAAATAACGAGAATAAAAGAAATAATACATATCAATAAAAACATATCTTTTGTTGATGTATTGTCAATATATTTCAATAGTTTGGATATGTTTACTCAAAACTATTTCTACGTGGATATTTCTACATACAGTGTCAAGCGTTTTCGTGTTTTTGCCTCTCATATTCCGTGTAAGCATGGTAGAACTGGAATATCCAATAAAAAAAAAAAAGAAAAAACTGAACGATGATCGTAGAAGATCGAAGGAAGAGAAGGGGAAAGATAAAGATGCGCGTTCACACACACACACACACACACGTACAAAGAGAAAGAGAGAGAGAAAGAGCGCGCGCGCGAGAGAGAGAGAGAGAGAGGGAGGGAGGAGAGTGCAAAAGTTTTATTTATCGCAGCGGAAACCGTATGAGATTCTCTAATTCTACCCGAAGTAATGATATCTCGGGAGCCATATAGGTTGGTCTGCCATCAGCTACTGTAATTGGCCCATTACTTGCTACCGTATGGAATGCAATCCAATTAGAAAGACAGAGAACATACCCGGAGGCACTTCGTCACGTTACTCACTCTTCTATATCCTTCCCTGTGTTGCTGCTGCACATATCCTGCACTCGTTCTGCGACTCCTTCTTTCTCGTCTTCTCCCTCTTCTCCGCCGCTGCTCTCTCCGCATATGTCGTTTTGCTTTGATTTTCGCTTTCCGCCTTACACTGTCTTCGTTCTTTTTTCTTCTCCCATTTTTGTTCTTCTTCTTTCATAAAAAAATCGTTCTGAATTTCGTTTTTCTGTCGATCTTGTAAAATTGATTTGGCAAGACAGTGCGCCGAAAAAAAAAAAATTGATGGCGCAATGATGATTAATAATCACATGGTAACTGTATGTAATTAAAGTAAAAAGAAAGTGAATTTGGTATAACAATCTAAAAATTAAAAAATATGTGTGCGGATTCCAATTTATAAAATTATATCTTAATAAAATATATACGTGTATATATATATATATATATATAGCAAGAATTCACACACATAATCGCGTCACGTAGTTATCGGCGCGGATGCAGTCAAGATTATTACGCAAGTAAACAAAAAGTACAGTAAAATTCTTCCCTTGTTCGAAAAATACAATAAAAAATAAAGTACACATAGTAAATAAATATATAAATACACAATATATGTTTATTTGTATATAAATATATTGTATTGAAAATTTTTTTTTTTTTTTAAACACACAAAATAATACATTTCAATATAACTAATGTACTGATAACTATGTATGTCGGTATATATATTGTGTATTATATTGAGAGAAAGATAGAGATTTATTAGATTTGTTAATAGAATATTTACTTAAAACGCGCGTCACCATCAAGATCGTTGCTTTTACGTCTACTAAAAAAAATTTTTCGTTATATTTCTAGGAAAAACCACACAAATGTTCGCAATGTTCGAAGTCATTCCCAACACCGGGCGACTTAAAAAGCCACATGTACGTGCATAATGGATTGTGGCCGTTTAGATGTCACATTTGTAGCCGTGGTTTCAGCAAACCTACCAACTTGAAAAATCACATGCTGCTCCATCTGAGCAGATGTTCTAATAAAAAATATATCAAATCTAGATTTTAATTCAAACCAAATATCGATAGAGCTTATAGAAGATAGACGAGAAAACAGTTCGATTATTGTTAGATACATGTACTACCTATGTATGCGTGCTATGTTTTGGACATTTGATTTGAAAGAAAAAGGTAACTATATATATATATATGTATGTGTATAGATACCATTGTGTTTTATGTTACAATTTAGTTCAAATTTTGTTGCGCGTGTACACACAATTATACTTTTAGTATAATTATTATTCGTGACATATCTTTGTGTACACGCGAATGATATATTATTTTTAAAATTCATATAAATATTAACATTATTAGAATTCTTTAAATAACAATTTGCGTGCGAGCTTATTATAAATTATAATTTAGATAACGCTTCTTTGTGATCGAATCGAAGAACGAATTTTGACATTTGTCGTAAAGTAAAAACAAGTTAAAAAAAAAAAAAAACAAAACATGACTGAGTGCCATTTGTTTTTTGTAACAAGGCGCATTGTGTTACTACATATATATACATATACATATTACACAAGTTCTGCTTTTTATCTAAGAAAAATGATGATTGCTCAATTTTCCAAAGTATTATTTGTCTTTGTTTGACGATATATATATATATATATTATTATTATTATTAATATTATTATTATTTAAAGTTAATTGAGTAAAACTCGAGAGAAAACAACAGCACCGTATACACACGTAAAAGTTCTTCGTAAAATGAAGAGCGTCAGTTGCCATTTTTTCTTCTTAATAATAAGATGTGTATTTGTCAAGTATCACGTGTTTTTCAGGAATGTATAATATGTGTGTGCGTGTGTGCGCATGTGTGTATGTATGCACGCGCGCGTGCAGTAAGATTGTCATAGTAGTTTAACCTTTCCTCATGGAAAGTGAGGCAACAATTTCCATTGTATCGATCTTAATTTAGTATTTAGGTACACATCGGCGATTTCTAAAAAATAAATATCAGCTGTACACCTTTCATAGACTATTTATTTGATTAGACGATTAATGCATGTCTTTCTTTTTTAACTCTTTCGCTACGAAAGATAACTATAGTCACCCGTTGTGTTGAGCGCCCACCGTGTACGAAGGATGATTATAGTCACCAGCAGATATATATATATTATATATATTGTTCGCATATATATAGTGATTTTGTACAATGATTTTACGGGGATTTAGAATCGACTGTGTGTGTTGACTTTATTTAAGATAAACTTGTGTCAATTTCTTATATTAACTAATTTTGTACGACAATAAGTGATGTCTCGCAAAAGATGCACGCAAATTTATTGCTGTAGCGAAGGAGTTAACACTGTGGTGAATAACGCACTGTGAATCGTGTTCGAGACGGATTATTTTCGCGTAATATATATATATTTATATTATTACATATATACATATATATATATATATATATACAAGGTGTCCCAGAATTGCCGTACAATCTCTCGTAGGCAGGTAGAAGGAATAAAACTGAGTCGAAAAGTCCTGAACCATTTTTTTCTATTATTTATAATAAAGGAGTAAATTATTGAGTAAATCAGGCCAATCAGCGCCGACATTTAGCCAGGCACACGTCAGTGAGCCACGCGCCTGGTGTGTGTGAGCACTCCGCGCAGTTCACTGACGTGCGCCTGGCTAAAGGTCGGTGCTGATTGGCCTGATTTACTCAATAATTACTCCTTTATTATAAATAATAGAAAAAAATGGTTCAGGACTTTTCGACTCAGTTTTATTCCTTCTACCTGCCTACGAGAGATTGTACGGCAATTCTGGGACACCCTGTATATATATATATATATATATATATATATACACATATACATATATATATGTATAACTTCTCCTATAACTTTACAATTTCGAAAGTATAAAACGGTGGGCCACGCGTGTCTTCTCTAAACGGTATCTAGTAAACAGAACACAATTTGGAGATGTGTTTAGATATTTTAATAAATTTTCTTTTTTTTTTTTTTTTTAACTTTGTGAGAATATTTTTATACGATATTTATCCTTAAATCTGTTTGCACACTGCATTAAACTTCACCGGAGCCGCCACTGCCAAGTCCGGGCTTCAGATCAACAGGTACTTGTTTTTGAAAACAGTCGTCCAAGAACTGCGCCATCGAGAGGTAAAGATGTCCTTTAACGCCCGCTAAGGAATGACTTACGTCTGGATAAACCTGTGAATAAATCAAGTATATTCTTTCGAGATAAATCAAGCTTCTTCTTAAGGCTGTTGGGTACTCGCTCACTTCAGTAGGCTAACTGACAGTAACTCGGCCCGCTAGGATGTCCTTTCCTAGCGTCCCGATTCATTGTTCCCCCTCTTAATTCTCGTAGCGGTCGGACGCCAGAAGAATGGGGAAACAATGAATCGTGACGTTCGGAAAGAATTCAAAAAGCGAGAAATCATAGAGGAGAAGATGGCAATATGAATTCTCACTTAAATTTTGTATACATAACTTCGTAAATAACCAATTACCAAGGCTTTCTTTATAACCATTATTTTAAACTAAAAATTGAATTTGATTTTGTCTTGTAACTTATGTACATAGAAATAAACTATAATCTGCCACCGCCGATGTTCAAAAGCACAAATTGTGTAGTGAGTATATATTCAGGAGTTTTAGAATACTAAAAAAAAAAAATAAAAAATATTTTTAAAGAAATAAAATTAAAATAATGCAAAATATAAAAACAAACATTGTAAAGTATAATAACGTTATAAAATGTGTGTATGTGCGTGCGTGTGTGTGTGCGTGTGCGCGCGTTGTTTTAAATTAAATATTAAATTACCTGCTGCTGAAAAAGTATGCCTCTCTTGACGAGATGGTTAGCAAGTGCCATGGATTGTTGGAACTGAACGTTGTCATCCGCAGTTCCATGCACCAAATAAAACATTTTATCACGTAGATGTTCGACTTTGTTGTAAACATTGGATTCATCGTAACCTTTGTAGTTGGATGACGCATTTGGCAATCCCATATATCTCTCGGCGTATGCAGAATCTACGTAATATTACGTAATTTGCATTGAATAATCAGAGAACAAACCCAGATAGATGTATTTCGAAAAAATAGTGATCCTGCAGCAATTTGCATAATACCGTAAAGTTTCCATGAGACGACAGGCGCAACGCTTATTCCGCATTGAAACACATCTTGGTCCGGATGAGCCAGAGCGAGAGCCGCAACGAAACCCCCGTAACTCCAACCCCAAATAGCAACTCTTCGTCTGTCCACAAAATGTAGCGAGTCCCGTAAGTATCTAAATAATTAAAATCGAATTAATGTGACTTTGTATTCTCAAGTTTTCTCAAAAAGAGAATTCAATGATATAAAGTCACTTGTTATTTGACACTTTGGAGAAATCACCAACTGTCACATAAATAATCTATGTTTTGTCACATAAATAATCTGGTATAAAAAAATACTAAAATAACTTCAGAAATATATCGCAGACAAGTTGAGAAGACAAATAGTTTTTTAATATTTTGCTTACTCCGTAACGTCAAGTTGATCGGCCACTTCTACGGTCCCTAGTCTATAATAAACCTCGTGGAGTAATTTATAGCCTTGCCCGCCGCTTCCTCTGCCATCGATCTGTGCGACAATAACGTTTTTCCGACTAGCTAAATACGTGTTCCAGTCCACTTTAAACGTCTCTGTGACTAATTGCGACCCGGGCGCACCGTATCTGCGAACAAAGTGTCGGATTAGATAGTCAAGTGCATCTCTTTAGCAGCTTGTAATATACATACATATATATATATATATATATATATATATATATTACGCGCGCACATTTTGCACAATTGTATAAAAACTTTCACTAGTCACTATGCGCGAACTACGACACAGAAAAACAAGCAGCGTAAGAACAAAAATAATATAAATATGACATGCTTACACTTGAACAATCAACGGATAACGTGTAATTTCGTCCTCTCTAAGCCCGGGTGGTAGATACAATCTCACCTGAGCGTTGTAACCGCCGCTTATTTGCACGGGGAATGTCTTTATTTGCGGAAGTGCAATGTTTGCCAATCTTTCCTGTAATCCAAGAAACAAAATAAAATTTACGCTATATTTTTCATATAACTTATCCACAAGACAGATTGAAATAATAGTAAATAATAATGAAATGATATGAAATAATAATTTTAAATTTTACAAATTATTTTTATCGAAAACTTACGCGCAGCAATGTGTTGTTTTGCAATAGGACGAGTAGTCGTGGCATAGGCATTTCCGTTTTGTACAGAGTCACAGTAGGTATACCAGGTCCAAGGCACTCAAGGATGAAGTAATCATGACCACCGGATGGAAAAATCGCATTGTGATATTGACAAGGTGGTTCAACATTCTCTATAAATAAAGTTTATATTGAAATCAAATAAAAGATTCAAATAAAATAATAGAAATTTCAAGTAGAAAAAATTGATCTTTTCCCGCAACACGTGCCTCTATTCTTGTTTTTTGATTTGTCCTTTTTATCTTTTGTTTGTTTTTCATCGCGATGTTCCTTGTGATCGATATTATCCATCGGACTTTCGTAATGATCGTGCCATTCGTTTCGGTTGATCATACTATTCTTCGAAGAACCACCGACCCCCCGATGCTCGTCCGTCATCGCAATAGCGGCCGAAGTGAGAGGACACGTGAGACACACAGCCGGATACAATGACGAGCCCATGTTAGGAAGAATAGAACTAACTCGATAGAGATGTCTCTGGCCCGGTCTCATGGATGGAATGCCAATAAAATATCTGATAAGAATAAAAATTGCTTAACAATATTGAATTTTCTTCCAACAACTGTGATCAGTAAAATTACTACGAGAAAAAAAAAAACATTTTATCGGGTTACATCGTGTTATTTCTTTGGTCCCACGCTAAAATCTTGACGACCTCGAACTTCCCATGCGTCAAAGGCACTATTTGTTTTCGAGTCACATTAGCCCAAATTATGTGCTTGTAATATCCCGCCGGTCCCTCTTTCACAGGACTTATCGCGATGTAACTGCTGCCATTCGCTGAAAACAAAGGAGGCTCCGGAGGAGTATCCACCCATCCGTTGCCATCGCCCGTTATTCTTTGTATCTCCTGAAATAATTCGCATCTTTGTGTTTTTTCTTCTCATCTCGCGGATATTTATAGAATTAGATCGAAACGAAGATTGCAAAAAAAAAAAAAATCAAATTGAACGCTACGGAAGCAGTCGCTTTGATGTGTTCTAAAGAAAATTAAAAAAAACCATCATATACGTGTAACGATTGTTTCTATAAATTTTGTTAGACGAAGTGTTTGATATTGTGTGTGTGTGAATATACAAACACTAATAATGGATATAGCTCGCATATTTAGTGTACATTCGAGATTGGATGGGAGAAAAAGATACATGGCGCGCACAAACCTGACAGTGCCACAGTGGACTCTTACAGATGGTCACCACCGAGAAATTCTGAAGGCGTGGCAACCACGTTATGCAGACTTCTGTCAGAGATATCCAGGAAACGGTTGAAAAATAATGATCTCTGATAGAAACAATAAATTCGAATGAAAGATTCGCTTTATAAATCAAGGAAGTTTTATTAAAATGTACTAAAGTCGCATGAGACAGAGAGAGAAAGAGAGAGAGAGAGAGAGAGAGAGAGAGAGAGAGAGAGAGAGAGAAAATAAATTTATTCTAAAAGTTGGATGAAAATAAATGCTGAAGAGAAAATAAACTTACACACGTTCGATGATAGGAGGTGGTTTTACCATCTTCGTGCGAATATTTTTAGGATCAACTAGGTCAGCAACATATAGTCCTACCGAAGGATTCGACGTTCCTGGCTAGAAAATAAAGTGACGCTAAAATAATATTCTCTTTTTTTTTTTTTTTTTTAGAAAATGCCAATACACAAAATTTGGATCAACTACTAATTTCTTCGATACCTTAGGATAGCGTAAAGATCGAATATCAGTGTATAACGCTCTGGTTCCTTCCCCGAACCATGGGATGTGCATCTGTTCTACGAGAGAATCATTGAACGAAGCGTAAAGCATCATTTTACCATCCGGTGACATCCAGATCGCTTCTCCACTGTGCAATATCTCCTCTGTTTATAAATAAATATATATATATATACACACACACATATGTATACACGCTAGACAGAAGAGTTAACATTAACATATAAAATCTCTTACCTTCGTAGAGCCAATCCGGCACCCCGTTGTACAATATGCCCGGTATCGCCGTGTTTGTTACTTGATATGCGGTGTTACTCGTAGGACTCGTCATGTAGTAAATATCGTAATCATGCACCATAACGATTCCAGGTTTATGTGGTGTCCATTGAGCAAGTAAAAGATACGGATGATCGTTTTTTTCTGGATAAGGAGTTAACGCTACGCACTCTCTGTAAAATCGTCGTCAAGAATACACAAACAACTCGATTCAGATCTTATAACGTGCAATCAGTTTTTTTTTTAATTTTTCAATAAATAAGAGATTATTTTTATAATCATGACGTTTTTTTTTTGATATATATAAATATTATTCTAACCGTGATTCCACGTTGTAAACCACGTATTGCGCCAGATACGAGTAACGAAATAGCTTCTTCACGTTTTGAGCAAGAAGCAAATATTTGTGATCCGGCGACAGGGAGAACTTCGCTGGGTTTAATCGTCTCTGCGTGTGAAAAAAAAAAAAGAAACAGACGGATAAAAAGTTAGAATATTTTTAACGCGCGTTTTTTTCTACGCGATAAGAAAAATAGCACGATCGAACGTAGTACAATTTTTGGCGTTATTATGTTGGATAAACACGTACAAATGTTTCATTCGGCATTAAACTATGCGACACATTCACATCCGAAGCATTCAACAAAGAGATACCGCCCCAATAGTCCCGATAGCATATGTGGCGATCGCTCACCCACGATCCGTTAAATAACAAGGGAGACAATTCGCCTGACAGCACCTAAAGATGGATAATAAAAAATTTCAAATCAATATCTCTGTACACACACACACGCACAATTTTTTGATATGCTATTCGATAGGTAGAAAAATTGCCTTCTTTTTTTTGTTTTACGACGTTTTATTTTATCTCGATTACACCACTCACCTCGGCGAGATGCAATCGTGTTCCTCGCACTCTAGGGCCGTCATCGGGAGGAGTGAGCAAGGCGACTGATGTGACAATAAGAGCTAAGACCGCGACGATCACGAGCAATGCTATTAAGATCCCACGCCAATTCCTTTGATTTGGATTGGCTGAAACTAGCTCCTATCGCGCAAAAATCTTTACTAACACTAAAAATAAATCTACTAAAGTATGTGCGTATACACGTACGTATAATACAGTCCAACTTCGCTAAAGAGTGAAATCATCGAGAACGAAATGTGCAAAATTGCGGTATTGTGAAATTTTCCTTTCGCACTTTGATAATTCAACGCGCGTATACATGCGACCGTATAGCGAATGTATATATATATGTATATATGTATATACGCGATGCTGATGGGGTATAATGTCAGCACGTGAGAGGAGACAAATAAACTTCGCTGAAAAAAATTCTTTCGCTCAACTTCAGCATTAACTTCGCCTTTAGTCAAGTTGGACTATAAATATAAAGATGTTATATTTATTAAATAACGTTTGCTTGTTCCTCGTATATTTTCACACAATTTTCGGTATATTTGTTAATTACTTGGACTGGGGAGAGACGATCGAAAGAAATAATAAACAAACAATCGAAACGTTCTGCGATTGAAAGAGAGTCTTTTTAAAAAGAGTCTGATGTTTACGAACACACCGGCGATGTGCGTTCTCTGCTGCGATGTGTTTTTTAGATTTTACACTTTTCAATTTCCCCACGCCCGAAATAGAATACATTAAGAAACATAAATAAACACCGTTTTCTCCGCCGTTATATGTAGAGTCAAATCTTTTGAGAACAGAGTCCGTCAATTATAATGTGACTCCGCGTAAGACAAGTTTTGATTCTTCAACGAAACCACAGATATCGAATACGGTGGTTAGTTAGTAGTACAAGTCGTCGCATAGCGCGGCGAGCTTTTTCTGTGTGTGGCATATACTATTTCAGAGGTGGACTTTTTTTTCTCGAAGGGAAGGTGACACGCGAGAGAAATGTCGAATTATCAATAAAACATTTCTCACGTAAGGGGAAAATCCCACGTTCTAAACGACCCTTATTCATTCATACATATCTATCGTACGCACGTGTTTTCGACATTTGTTACTTGCAAAAAATAGTTTGAAAGTCAAATCGCGATTTTAATATTACGTGTTGAAAAGATTACAATTCATTATACACACAAGCATGCGAGTTTCGCGATAAAGGTAGCTTGTTATAGTTATTATAGCTAGAAAATCGATAGAGAGAGAGAGAGAGAGAGAGAGAGAGAGAAAGAGAGAGAAACGACGTTCCGTACGTCAACGATTTGCATCCATGTATGTTATTAAAAAAAAAGAATTAAAACCAAATAATTTCAACAAAGAAGTATTAAATATTCTCTATATCGCACAGTATCTTACATTTTAACTTGAAATTATATATTATATATCTGTATTACATATGTAAAAATTATTCAGTAGCAATTGAATAAAAGTTTTATTACTGCATATAATGCGCTCATCTCACATTATACTGTATAATATATTTTTTTAATAATTATTCATTTATTATTTATCGCGCAGTCTATTCTTTTATTTTAGAAAACACAGCTGCTGTGTTGTCTTCAATAATTCATATTACTCCCACAAAGGCAAAACTTCTCAAAAATGTATAACCCGTTTCACGATGTACATATATAATAGCGGCAACACGTATATTATACATAAACCAACCCCCAAAAGAAAGCTACTTTTATTTATATATTTATAACTTGTATTTATATATTTACGTGTATGTATGTATATATGTATGTATATTTTGTTTGCTATTGTACATATATATATTTAATAGCGCAAACAAGACAATTATTTTGTTTCGTATTGATTTTCGAATCTTAAATCTTATTTATTTTTAACTGACAACGCGAAAGTTAAATTCTTATTTATTTTATTGTTGCATATTCATTCAATTTTGTTAGGTAACTAACATTCATATGTTTAATTTATATGTACATAATTACATTTATATATATATATATATATATATCAATCTCTAGAGTGATATATTCAAGAATTCAAATCATTAACATACAACATTTTTTTTTTACATGAGAAATGAATAAAACGAGAATTGCACAAGTGATTTCTTCCATAAAATATTCCCCCCAAAAATTGTGTGTGTGTGTATTTCAGACATTTTCTGTGAAAAAAAGAACATTTTTGTAAAAAAATGTTTCTTTTCTTTCTTAATTGGTAAAACTTTGAAATATCACAGATGCAATGCACACATACAAGCGCATATAAACACACATACACATATACACACACGTGCATAGGCACAGCGATAAAAAAAAAAAAAAAAAGCGATTCAAGTTACCTCGTCGTCGTAAATGTTTTCGTGATCTGCCATCGGTGGAGCAGCAAATCGAACGCTCCGTGGTTTCCTCTCAACTTGAGTAATTGCGAAATGACACAGTCCTTTGCGCTTATCCCATTCGATGCTGTTGATCAATTCCCCCAATTACATTTTATTTATGCCCGTTGTAACACTAATTCTATCTCGAGAAGATTTTCTCCTCCCCAATAAGTCGGGAATGACCGAGTTGCGTTGTGTGTGTGTGTGTGAATTTTTGGTACTGACAGATAATTCGTTCCAAGAGAGAGAATAAGTAGATGTTGCAGGCGCAGAGTCTGCGCAGTCGATACCAAGAGGAGGCTGCGCTATGTCGAGAGGGAGAAGGAGAGAACGAGAGAGAAGAGAGAAGTAGAGAGAGATGGGAAATGGAAAGAGAGCAGCAGGTGAAGAAGGGAAAAAAAGAGGGATGCAAGAGAATGCGATAAGAGAGAACGTTGCAGAAAAGAAAAGATGAGGATGTACGTGAAGATGTGTATTGTGTCAATATATATATATATATATATGTGTACACATATATATGTGTTCATGATAAGAGCATATTTATGGTACACTTTTTCAATTATTTAGAGTATTTTCACTTTTTTTTCTATTTTCATAAAACATTACACACATCGCCTGTTATACTAATATGTCATTATACTACTACATATATTCTTGCGGAATACTCTGTGTGATATTAGACGATGGAATATACGTTTACTTTGTCAAAAAAGAAGATCTGGAGAACGTTCCGTTTTTTATAGGAAAAAAAAAAAAACAACTACCACTTCAACGACGTGTGCGAAGCGAAAAAGACATTGTTAGCGATTTTCTCAAAGGTTCTTTTATTTCAAAAAATAACAGTCTAATAAATTTCTATAAGAATTGTTACATAGACTATTTACAATAAATTGGCGACCTTAAATACGCGTATTTAACAATTATACATAAGTGCTGAACAAGCGTAGATATATATATTAAAGAATTATGGTTGTAAAATGTAGTTAAGTATATTATAATTAATACTTGTAAATTATATGTAATTATATTGTAAATATTACACTTAACACAAAGCTGTAAATAATATAATATTACAAATTAATAATATAATATAATATAATCATACAGAGAGAGAGGTGTGAAAAGCAAGTGTTAAACGATCATAGCGCGGAATAGAACCAAAAACGTACGTGTGTACATATTATTCGACTGAAAAAAACAGACATAGCTCTGTAGTTCGAATGCGCACCATTGTGCACATTGGCGCTCAAAGAAGATTACTTAACAGCTAAAACGCAATTGGTTTGGTTTGGTGCATATATGGCTCAAAGGACCGTTTCAAGCTAGTCCATACGCCATTCTAAGTCTTTAGGAATCGTGACACAGGTCCTAAACCGTGGTTTGGGTACAAGCCACGGAGTTGTACGTTCGTTAAAAATACTGATAAACTGAAGAAATCGGTGTAAAAACACCGAAGATTGTCCAAAAATATCTAAGCGTAACTACGCACATCTAACCGGTACGGCTGATGCAACACCACACGCACTGACTCTAAAACGCAATTGTGATTTTCTTTCATTGCTCTTTGAGCCATTATAGATTGATTGATTGAAAAGATGTGTAAATCGTGTAAATACGGCACAAATTATATTTAGATACTAGCACAACACAGGCGCGCGCTACGCGCACGCTATTGTTATTTTTATTTAACATGTTGTCAGTGAACACAACCTGTCACCGCGATGACAGATAGTATATACGTCTTATAAACCATATAATACACATATGAGAAATGTCATATATATATATGCCGTAATCACGTGATCAAAGTCAGTAACACCGCCGCGGTCGCGCGGCCGAGGTCAGTGACTTCACCGCAGTCGCGTGACCGAGGTCAGTGACTCCCCCCCCACCAAGGCCGCGCGGCCGAGGTCAGTGACCCGCCAAGGCCGCGCGGCGGGGTCAGTGACCCGCCAAGGCCGCGCGGCCGAGGTCAGTGACCCCGCCAAGGCCGCGCGGCGGAGGTCAGTGACATTACTGTAGTATGTATATAACACAAATAATACAATATAAAGTATAATATTATAAATATATAATAAATTATATGTATAATATTATTTAATGTTGTTTTTCTACTCTTTCCTGTCACGTAACTTTAGTTACGTTTTTAATTTTCTCTACATATACGACGACCTGTTTCAAAATCGCTTTTCATTATTTACTCTTTCGATCTTACCGATTCGATTCGACTCGATCAATTAACCAACCAATCGGCAACGCGGAAAAGAAGCAACAATAGATGCGATACAACATACCGACAAGTCGTTCGTGAGCATGGCTACGTAGTTGCCAGTGTGCACCACTTGGGGACATTGCGCTGATTACTGGGCGGAAAAGCAATTACGCATTCTGTAAGCCTGGTGGCCGCTCTCAGATCTTTCTCTGAAAATGGGTCAACGTCCAGTGAACATTCGCTACCTGTGATACGATGAGTGTTGACAATCGTGATACGAACTCTTGCACAAACTTGTTTCGCTCTTAATTCAGAGACTTCAATTCGAAAAAAAAAAATTGCGGTTATGAGTTTTTCATTTCCAATGGAAATGAAGTTTGTACATAATTACGCATTGAGTAATAGTAGATTAATATATAAAAGTAAACAATACAATATATATAAATAATAATCACGAATCACGTGTTATCTTTCTGTAGTTTTATAAAATAAATCTTAAGAGAGCTATATGTGATGAGAAATACATGTTTTTTTTTATTTAAATTGATTTATTAAGTGTTGACAAAGTTATTGTGCGTGTGCGTGTTGTGTTTACTTACGAGAAAGTGTAAAGTTTAAATGACAACTTCTATCACAATGAATTTGCCATCGCAAAATATTGGACTTTCGGACCAACCAGAGACCAGAGGTTTCGATCTGTCAGCTGGAAACACCTGGATATATCCAGAAAATTATCCAGTTCGCCAGTATCAATTTGACATAGTTAAATCTGCATTATATTGCAATACTTTGGTCTGTTTACCTACTGGTAAGAGAAAAGTCATTACTGTCAATTGTTCTCAACACTCGGTGGAAGATCAAATAGACTATAAGTTTTTATCAGCATATACTTTTGTTCTTAATCTTGCTTTGTGTAGGTTTGGGAAAGACCTTTATTGCTGCTGTTGTAATGTATAATTTTTGGCGATGGTATCCTATTGGAAAAATAATATTTTTGGCTCCAACAAAACCTCTAGTTGCTCAGCAAATCAATGCATGTTATGAAGTTATGGGGATTCCAAGTGAAGATATGATGGAGCTCACAGGTTCTTTAAATATTTGTTTCTCTCTTTACACATAATGCACATATATATAATTATCTATGTCCTTTGTACAGAGATCATTTTGTTAAAATATATTACTTGACCTGTATTTTCTACAGGTGCTGTTAATCAAAAGATTCGTGAAAAAGCTTGGATCAAGAAGAGAATAATATTTGCTACTCCACAAGTATTTCACAATGATCTTGAGAAAGCAATTGTACCTAGCCACACAGTCAAATGTGTTGTTCTGGATGAAGCTCACAAGGCATTGGGCAAACATTCATATTGTGAGGTAAAGAAATAAAGAAAGTATATATAAATCTTACATATTAACAATTAAATTTTTTATATACAAGTGTTTTTTCAGTGTATTAAAATACTATCCACACAAAATCAATATTTTAGAGTATTAGCTCTTTCTGCTACACCTGGAAATAAACTGGACAATGTTCATGAAGTAAGTAGATATAGTGTAGAGTCTGATGTGATATTAGATATAAGAAAACTGAAGTGTCTTTATATCAATGGTTTTAATATGTTTTACAGGTGATACAAAATCTACATATTTCCCATTTAGAACTAAGAGACGAAAATTCAAGTGATATAGTGCCATATATAAATAAAAGAAAGGTGGACATTATTTTAGTACCTCTTAGCAATGAATTGCTTAAGTTCAAAGAGAGATACATTTTCATTATGGATCCCCATGTTAAGCTTCTTATACGATGTAATGTATTGAAGGGTCAAACTGCAAACATTTCAAAAGGAAGGGTAGTTATTCAATTTACTCACATATTACGCATATTGAAGTTTTAATATTTTTATTAGTTCAACTGTACTGCACTGTATTGTTTTCACTAGATCTTTCATTTATTAAGAGATTACAAAACAAAGACTGACAAATCTGGAAATTACGGACAAATTATGAAAAGTTTGAATATTTTGTTAACTATGTATCACGCTTATGATCTTCTGATTAGACATGGACTGCGTGCCTTTTTTCATTTTTATCAAAGTATGTTACTTGATCTTTTATTTTTTTATCAAAATATATTTAACAAAAGCACAATTTGGATTTTATTGACAATTTAGTTGTTTTAAGTGTAAATAAATCTTAAAAAAAAAACTTGTATTTTTTTTTAGCTCACTCCGATAAGTTTTGGATGCGTGAAGAAATTCATTTGCGAGATTTGCTTCACGACATAGAATCTTATCTCGGACCATTTCCGGAGGTATATCCCAGTGGGCAAATATCGGAGGTTCGTAATTTATATTTTGATAAAATATTAAAATCTGCGTACGTAAATAAAATATATATGAAGGTAAATTATTTCAGACACCGACAAATATTGTATTTGGTCATAATAAATTTCACAAATTGAAAGAATTGCTTGAGCATCACTTTAAAAAGAATGATAATGATCAAAAGGACACAAGAGCCATAGTTTTCGTCGAAGTTTGTATATCACATATCAATTTACATATAAAAATGATTGTTTATATAGTAAAAATTTATAGAAACCATTCTTATAATATTAGAAGTACAAAGGTTAATACATTGCTTCACAAAACCAGTTTAGAGATATAGTCAATGAGGTCTATGTTTTGCTCATGCAATCGAAACCGTTAATCAGGCCACAGATGTTTGTTGGTCAAGCTGGTCAGAAGCAGAAGCAACAGCTAAAAGCGTTGGAGGATTTTCGAAACAATCGTGTGAACGTATTAATTTCGACGAGTATAGGTAAACACTCTCGTTATAAAACAAAATAAATTAACAAATAAACAAAACAACAAATTTTAACGATATGTTTTACACAGGTGAAGAAGGATTGGACGTAGGGGAAGTAGATCTGATAATATGCTTCGATGTGTCACAGCATTCCCCGATAAGGCTGGTTCAAAGAATGGGCAGAACAGGTCGCAAACGAGATGGTCACATAATTGTTCTCGTTACCGACGGGAAAGAGCACGAGGTGAACTGAAAACCATAAAATTCTTTCACGCAAATCTAGCGTAACGTTACAAAAATGTTTCTCTCGTTGCAGAATTTGAAATCCACATTTTCTAAGAGGGATTCCTTGAACAATAAAATATTAAATACAAGCAACATATGCCCTTCTTTTTACATGGAGAATCCCAGAATGATACCAGACGAATTTAATCCGGACTGTCACAAAAGACATATTGTATTGCCGATGACGCCAACTGTAAAGTCTAAAAGAAAGTGGAAAACTCTTAACAACAAAAACGAAGCGTCTGTCTCAAAACAAAAAGTTTCCAATAATAAGAGCGAAGCGTCTACCTCAAAACCGAAAGAAAGTGAGTTGTTAGAACAATTTGGATTTATTTATTATCTGTGTTTCATTATTATTTCTCAGATCACCAAGATCTGCTCGCGCACATTTCTTAAATATAATTTGTAATTTATTTCAGATATGTTTACAAAAAAAGACACGGGTCAACCGTCGATGATGAGGTTTCTTACCAATCAGTCCGGCGAGCAGAATCGTGACAACGTTGTTACTCAGTCGAGATCGCAAGGTCTGCACAATACGATACGTCCCGGGGAAGTAAAATTGTTATCCGACGATAATGCCGGGATCGAGTTTCTGACATTGTGCGCGATCAAGAAATCGAAAGAAGAAATGTCTTCCGCAGCTGAACGTAAAATGGACACGACTTACATTCCCGCACCAAAACCGGTTACGTTATTGTTCAATTTCGTAGTACCCGACGTAAGCGCTATTGATTTATCCCTTATAGATGGTTTGCTGACACAATGTACAATGTACGACGGAGATAATCCGTCAACGCAAAGTAAAAACGACGGACGTAATAATGTTCATAACGTGAATTCGAGTGTCATCGATAACGATAACTTTTGGGGCACCATTCGAAACGAAAGGAATATCGATAACAGCGAGGTGAGATTCGAAGACATACTGGATGAAAGTTCCGACTCGGACGGAGTTTCGTGCCAAAGTCAACAACATTTAGACGTAAATGCGAGCGAGGCTGTTGCATCTAACGCGGGAGACAAGAACAAGGAAAGCGTTGCTAATTCGAGAACTGATGACTCGCCCGTATTCGAGGACATGGAAACCAGTATGTTCGAGGACATATTAAACGAGTCCTTCAGTTTGTCCGAGGACGAGGTGGAAAACGAAATCGCAGTGGGACGAAATACGGAATCTCCGAGTTTCTTCAATGATCTCACCGAAAACACGAAAAGAAAGGATGCAACACGTGAAAGTACCGACATCGCTTCCGATGACAAGACCAATATTGAATCCAATCAAGATGCGTCAATGTCTACAGAGTTTACGAGACCTAATCAAACGAACGGATGTGTAAACAATTTCGTGGACACATTGCAAGATTGTTATTTCGATAGCGATGACGATATAAATCAATTTATTCGGCATGAGTCTAGTAAAAACAATTCAGCAAGCAATTCAAAAGCGAACGAGAGTTTATTCTCCGTAACTCAAGCTATAGGCGAGATAGCGCGAATGAAGAACAACAACGCGAAGACATTGCCGAGATCTACGAGTAAGGAGAAACCGCTCGTTGAGAAGAACGACGTCGAATGGATCACGGTCGATATCAAAACTCAAGCTTCGGAGAAGGAAAGTTCGAGAATAGGAAAACTCGAGCTGTCGAATGTTAATCGCAATTCTATTGCGAAATCGCGCAGGAACGATTTCAATTTTCCCGACGATTCCGACGAAGATTTCATTGTTACGGTAAATAACGCGAAGAAAATCGACGAGATCGAAAGCAGTTACTTTTGCAACAGAAATTCGAAGAACGAAGACAGCAGTTCTTTGTTCGATGCGTCGAAAACCTTCGAATCGACAAAATTTAACTCTCCCGATACCACATGGAAAAACGTGAAACCGTGCGGTATGTCAACGCCGACTAGCAGCAGACGTTCGGTGTTGTCGTTGAACAGAAACAAGATTCAACATCCGGCTAAAACGATAGATCTAAATTCGTTCCGAGCGCCTGACAAGTGTGCGAACAACGCGATAGATCGAATTATCCCAGAGCCTGGTTCGTCCAAGCAAACGTCGCCTGTGAGCAGAAAGATGGACGAGAAAAAAATCAAGCGAAGACAGAAATGTAGAAATGACGTTAAAAATCAGTTCATAGACGACGAAGCGATAGTGGACGTCAGTTACGACTTGAGTTCGGACGAGACCGTCAATCTTGACGACACGGACGACCGGGATCTGGCGGATTTTGTGAGCTACACGCAATTTTCTCAGGAAGACGTCGATATGCACGCGCATTATCTGCGCACCGTCAGGAGCCCGGTCAAGAGACCGGGCGCCTTTTGCTTCAAGGAACCTCGATCGCCCGATTCGCCTGTGGAGATCTACTCGCAACCTCTGTCGCTGTCGGAAGCGCACGAGACATATCTTTACGTACGTATCGTTTATATCAAATCAGTATTGCAAAATTCTCGTTGATCTTTTTCTCACTTCGCGTGAACTAACTAACAAAAGTAACTTGATAACGATTTGCTTCAGGATTCGTTCTGCGTTAAGGAGGACGAGCCAGGCGGCACGTCTGTTCACGACGACTCGTTGTTGGAACGAGCCGAGAGAGAATTGGAGCGACAGAAACGAAAACGCGTCTGTTCGAACAAGAACGCGAGACCGGCCAAAGTCAAGAAAGCAACGAACATCGTAATTGAATCCGTGAGCAGCGAGGACGAGATCGAAGTGATACGCGCCCAAGTGCGAGAGAAGGATCAAGACTGAGATAAAAATCAAATCGATTCAAACTGTGATGCCCCAAAGTTTACACTGATGATCAACAAGTCTACGATAAAGTTTTTTTTTTTTATACGTTATAAGAATCAAAGAACGCAAAATACGGAATTTATTTTTTTGTACAAAAAAGCATGTACATATTCTTGCTCGCGGCACGCTTATATGTACATATATTTTTGGAAATTGTTTCTGTACAGCGAAATCATGTGTAAATATACTATTAATCTTTAATCCGACAACGGTGATTTATGAACGATTTGCGATTGGACAATCAATCTTCGGTTTGCTCTTACTCCTTCCGTCTCTCTCAAAGCACGTAATTTCCCACCTTCCCGAAATCCGTTTTTTTTTTTTCCCCCATTGCTTTGCTGAAAGATTCTCTTTGCGATAGTATTTATATTTTTATAAGTGTCGTCACGTACATTTTTTCCAGCAGCGATATGGATCTTCACGTATCCGCGAGTTTTTTTTTTTTATCGCGTATTGACTCACAACAGAGATTCACGGATCTGTCGGTAACTTCTTCTTAGATTTTTACCGTCGTCGTCGATGAAAAATTGATTCGATGACACAGACAAGGTAAATGCGACGCTTACGGCCGAAAAGAGACGTTTATTTTTATTTTAATTCGAATTCGGCATATTCGCTTTGTTGCGCGTCTAGACAAAACCCGCGTGTCCTCTGTGATGTTTATACGCGTAACGAACGTTGCGCGTATATTTGTTACCCCTCTTCTGTGGCAACGTTTTCAAATTTCACTCGAATGTTTGTGGTACACGCCCGAAAACGCAAAACGATTTTACGATCGAGAGATCAGTCGCGCTGTGAAAGAGATCGAAGCATCGCGTGGTGAAACGAGTTGCTCATTTTGATTTCAGATTTAATTTTGTAAGAGTGTGTGACGACGGATATAAAAATTTCACACATCCAAATATATCTATTTGTTCGACGCAAAATTTTGCACCGCGAGAATACTTTGGGTGAGAACAAAAATTAATTGAAAGAAAATAACAACAGGTAAGAGCTCAAAGTTTGTGTTTGTTTGAAATCGACGGTTCGCAATCTTACTCTGAGAAATATCGCAACAATCTTGAAATAAAATTGTCGCACAAGTATCTCCGGGTATTCAACGCGATTTAGAATTCGAACGAACAGTTTTACAAATTTTTACGATATATAGTCAACGCGACGTGCACATTTGAAGCGAACAATAGTTCGACACTTCATTTGAGAGAGAGAGAGAGAAAAAAATCCGATTTCTATCTTTCTTTTTTTTTTTTGTTGCAGATAAGTCGCTAGGCGCAGGTAGTTCTTTTTACGAAATTTCAATTGAGCGAAGATATGCGTCAAATCGCATTGTTGGCGATTTTAATCGCTAGTGGTTTTGCGATTGTCACGGGTATCTCGCTATCGCCGTCTTTTTACAACACGAGATCGCTAGTGATCGAGGACACAAATTCGACAGCAATGCAGCCGTTACTTATCAATAATGTGACAACGCAGTCATCGCTTGTCAATGAATCACAAGTTGAATTCCGACAATTCGGAGCTATGAGCTATACCGCAACGGAACCTCGTTCGGATAACAAATTTAGTATGTTCGACTTGTTCTTTTCTAGAAACACCTTCGTCACCAAGTTGGTTCCTCTCGTCACCGACGTAACTCGATACAGCGTTCACACCGCCGTCATCATGATGCAGGGTATAACGCTCGTTCTCGTAATTACGGCTTTCATCTCCGTACTCTGCTCTTACACGTCGTACTGTTTTGTCACTTACGAGGGATTACAGGTAATAAATGAGCTTGATATTTTGAGACGAGCGTAAAAAATAAAACAGAAATATAACGGCAAATTGGTAGCAAATTCGCGCAAACAAGAAACCGGTGACTCTTTTTGTGTCCGCGCAAGTCTGTCCGAGAACGGACAGACCCCTCCCCGTTTTTGACGACAAATTGTCGGCAAAAAACTCGAACAGATTTGATTTTCTCACGCTGTCGATCATCGCGTTTGACGATAGATTCGGCTCAGATTTTGATTTTGTTTTTCTTTTTTGCTGCCAATTTGTGTCGTCGACGTTGACAGAATTGAAAAATCGCGAAAAACAATTTGTTTGTCCCGACAGAATTTGCTATCAGAGCTGCTGAATTTCAAGAAAACACTGGATTTTGCATCTTCACTACTAGACAAAATTACAAACATATATTAGGTAGTTTGGCTTGTATTTTTTTTTTTTTTTTTTTTTAAGTTAAAAATTAACTTAAAGTTAAATCACAAAAAAAGATCTGTCTTTAAGAATAAATTCAATTGTTTGCGTAGGTAAGAGAAATAACTGATTATTACGGCGTCATAAATTCGATCCTCAAAATGATCGAAGAAGGACTCAAAATACATACGTAACGACGACCGTCGATGACATTTGACGAACGAAGATCAATTGTGCGGCAAAGAACAACGAAGAAGAGGATTTAGCGATACGCGCGCATTCGTGCGCTGTAACGTTTATACAAATTGTTTTTATTGTGTAATCGCTCGCCGAGCGATGATGCGATACAGAATGCGCACTTCTCGCGCGCCGCGCGTTATAATCTGTACATATGTTGTATTTATTTTCTTTCGAATGTACATACGAGCGATTTTTTTACACGCTTTATCTAAGTATTGCGAGTGTAAGTTTGACATGTTAGGCTTTGACCTTTCGATGTATGTATGTGCACAAGATATGTTTCAATACAAGTGACTTCGCACAAGCGTCTATTTTTTCTTTTTATCTTGCTTTCTTTTTCACCTTCCTCGCGGATGATGACGTAATTGCAAGTTGGCAAAATTCCTCACTTCCCATCGTCCCAGTGTACTTCGTGACAAATCGTGATATCACTCGGAAATATTTGTGTGTACTCTAGAAGTCATCACGGCCCCGTCATGCGTGATTGCTCTATCAGAGGGAATCTTGTTAAACTCATACAACTCGAGGAATCCCGAGTTGGTGGGAAACAACGTCACAAGCGCAACGCGCTGTGTGTACTGTTTTTTTTTCTTTTTTTTTTTTTTTTTTACTCGCATTATCTTTGAAGAAATATATACAGATTTAAGAAATACAGATAGCGATTTAGCGAGGAGCATTGATAACTAATTAGACGTTTAATTAGGAGACCGCGTCGGGCGCTAATAGCGGTAACGCGAATAAACAAGAATGTGCCTTTTGTGCCTCGCGTAATTCCCTCAACTTGAAACAAAATGGAATTTGTGTGGATTCTCAGAAAATAAACACGCAAAACGTAGTTTCTCCTTAAATTTTCATTCGACAAATAAAATCTTAGATAAGAAACGAGTTAAACAAATATAATTTTACACGCACAACTGAATGTAAAACACACTTTACACATGTTTCTATATTGTACAGAAAAATTATTTATTGCGCGCGATTAATTTTCAAGACTGACTTTGAAAATGTATTTAATCGCGCAAAATGTAATATTGTTTCTCGATGGTAGCTTCGATTTTCAAATCTTTTTATAAATATCCCGACGCGTCGTTCAAATCTTTTTATAAATATCCCGACGCGTCGAAGAGAATCGAGGCGCATAAAAAAAAACCTTCTTAAAGATCATTTGTCACGGATGTGGATTTACACGCACCTTCGTAGAAATTTCGACGAGGCTTTTTATCAATAAGACAATCAAAAAAAAAAAAAAGAAAAAAAATTGTACTCCCTTCTGTGAGTCACGTTTCCCTCCTCTTGCGAATCCCATCCTCCCGCTCGTCGCTTCGCCACTACTCTTCCTCGCGGATGGGCTCTATAATCCACCGGATCGGCAGCCGCTGACCGGTTTTGCTCTCCATCTCGCACGCTAGTCGCGTCGCGAGCGCCAAAGACAGAAAGCCGACGTTTAATTCATAAGCAACACAAATCGCACAAACGCAAATTGCAAGTCCGCGAGAACCAACAATACACGTTACGCAGCCGTCTCCGTCATGAAGCGCTACTTGGGTGAGTGCGTCCGTCTTTGCGCAATTTTAAAGAGGAGTTAATTTTTCTGAAAACAACAAATAGAATAAGAAAACCCAACTGAAAATTTGATTAATGTTTTTTTTTTCTAATGGTTACTTAATCAAAAGTTTGTCTCTCTCAATACTAATTGGAAATAATCGCAAACATTTCTCTCATCATTATCTTATTTATAGACAAGGTCAGGGCACATATCTCTGATTTTGATCGACCTTGATCGCTTTGTATTGGTAACTGGAAAAAAAATGCCAAATGTAAAAATGTCAAAGATATCGCACGCGTATGAAGCGAGTCGTGTGTGTTCGCCACGTCAATTTTTACACGATGATTCTAAACTCTTTCGAATGAATCCTCTCGGCGGAAAAACGTACGAGCGCGAACAAAATAAAAATAATCTGTAATAAAAACATAGAGCCGCAAATACACCAAAGGTCGATATAAAAACAGTGTCCTTGAGTCCTTTTTTGTTTCGCAGACAGAGCGCGTAAAATGACGCGAGTCCTGTTTGTCGAGCGAGAGGTTGTTGACCGCTAACAAAACAAAAGCGGTTTCCGATTCGCGGGACTTCCGAATGGTCACTACTTTTATTCGAATTGTGTCATCAATTCGGAACATGAAGTAATTGAGAATAATGCCGACCAGAGAATTGTTTTGAAAGTTGTACCACAATAACCGATGATTGTAAAGCGGAAATTTATAATTAAGCGTATAATCACGTAGAAAATTCTTAGAAACAATGTTTTCAAACGACCGACAAATGAGACCTGACTAACAAAAAAAAAATTCCGCGGAATTTTGATATTAAAACATTTAAAAAAATTGAAGGAGTAAAAACACGAAATACATGATTTTTTTTTTTACAAAATTAAAACGCGCCGGAAACTATTTTCTTTTTGTTGTTTTTAACAAAATTGTTTTTTTAATTAAAACAAAAATTACCTGGCACAGGAATTTTAATTTCGCATAAACTTTGAATTTTGTTCCGCAAGAATATGGGGAAATATTTTTTCTCTCTCTCTCGAACATCTCTCTGTTGCTTTCAAAATTCTAAGCAAAGATGTGTTTTAATTGCAGGATGCTTGCTGTGCCTCTCGATCGCGGTGGTTTTTGTAGATGAAGGTACGTGCGCCATCGCGCAAAAGCCCGAACAGTCGAAAGTTTCTCCGAAAATTATTGAAGATGACGAGGACTTCGTGCCGTATCAGGGCGGACGCTTCACAACATTTGACTGGACTCTGTTCAGGGTATTTACGCACTTCCTCGCAAATTTAACAATCAATTGAAATATAAATCCACAACGAATAATAGAGAGAACATATATAAATGACTTTTTTTGGGGGGGTCAAAAAGAATGAAAAAATCTCTTTTACCCAAAATCTTCAATTTACATTACTCCATAACTCTCTTTTGATCTAAACAAAATTCTTTAGAAACTAGGCGTGGCAAATGCAGGAAACGTTTTGTTGTCGCCTATATCCATAAAATTAGCATTGGTGCTTCTTTACGAAGGAGCTCAGGGTCAAACCGCGCATGAACTTGCCAACGCCTTGAACCTTCCTCTCAGTGTGCCGGGAACTCGAGAGATTTTCAACAACGTCTTGAAATCTCTGCAGGTAAAGAAACCCTAATCTTTCTCTATCTATATCTACCGCATAAAAATACATAATAAAATCTTGAAGAAGTGTATGAATTTGTGCATGCAAAAAAAATTTTAAATGATCAAGCAACTCTTGAGAGATTTTTGTTTTATTTCCGCAGACTCCGTCGTCGGCGTACACGCTAAATATCGGATCGCGCATTTACATCGACAATAACGTGCTGACCAGACAACGTTACGCGGCAACGATGAAAAGTTTTTACAACACCGATGTGATCAACGTCAATATGTCCGAAGCGCACGCGATCGCGAACGGAGTCAATTCCTGGGTCAGTAACGTTACGGATGGACACATAAAGAAAATGATAGATGACGGTACGTTTGATTGATGCTCGATCGAAGTTGAATTATGACATTTGATATTCGTTGAGATGTCGACATCATTAAATTAAAAAACAAAAACTCAAACACACACACACACATTTCTCGTTAACAAGATATTTATAATCTGTTAACAACTGAACAATTTCAACAACTTGCGAAATTGTTTCTTATTGTTTTAGACGTTTATTTATTTCTTATTTCAGAACAAGATCTGAAGGACTCGGTGATGCTGATAGTGAACGCGCTGTTTTTCAAAAGCGCGTGGCGTCGCAGGTACTTCGAGCCCGAAAACACTCGCGTTTCCAAATTTTACGTCAACACCAACGAGATCGTGAACGTGCCGTTCATGCACACCGTGGGTCGATTTTATTACGTCGAATCGTCGAAACTCGACGCGAAGATACTGCGAATACCGTACGACGTACGTGCGACACACACGATTATATACAAATTTATATATATATATACTCATAAAAAATAAATTGCGTCAACAATCAAATGAAAAGAAACGAAGGGGTTGCAAGCTGAAGAGCGAATTTTTTTTTCAGGGTTCAAAATTCGCCATGTACATCATTCTGCCGCGCACGATGTACGGCGTGGATCACATTGTCAACGAGATCAACGCGTTCACGCTCGCTACGGACATGTGGGCCATGCAGGAATTGCCTTTCGACGTGTTGATACCGAAATTCAAGTTCGAGTTCACGAGCCACTTGGAGAGTACTCTGCGCGAGGTAACTTTCTCCGTTCAGCATAGAAAAAAATTTGCCGAAGAAAAAAATATTCGATTGCAAGATTATAAACGCGTTCGAGAGAGTAAATGGAGAGCAAAGCGTATAAAAGTAAAAAACATTAGCGATTTAATTGTAATTTGTTTCTTGCTAAATCTGCAATCGTTCGTGCATTCCTAAATTTTTGCCAGTCACAGCCAGTTTTGGCGATACGCGTTTGCTAACGCAAAAATGATAAATTGTTTTTCGTATTCACACAGCTCGGTATTCACGATATCTTCGACGACACCGCGCTGCTGACGGGTATAGCGAGAACAAGACGAGCTTCGAGACATCTGCAGGTGTCCGACATAGTGCACAAGACGGGAATAGAAGTGAGCGAGAACGGGACAATTGCGTACGCTGCCACAGGTGCGTGTTTCTAATAAATTAAAAGTTTAAAATAAAAAGTTTAAAATTGAAACAAAAAAAAATTATTATACATATATATTTTTGTTTTGTTTTTTAATACAGAGGTACAGATTGGAAACAAGATAGAAGACAGCGTGTTCCATGCGAATCATCCGTTCGTGTTCTACATCGAGGATGAGACCACCGGCACCATTCTTTACATAGGAAAGGTGCGAAATCCCTTGAACACGTCCGGAGTTGCGGAGAAATGTTACACGCAAGCGCAGCCGGAATTCCCGTCACGACTTAATCTGGATACACCGAACATTCCCGGTAAATGAATTGTAAGGCTGTAACTTGATAACTGGGGGAAATGGATTTCTTCTTCGGTGATAGTAGCTTTAGTAGCGTAATCACACAATGTGACTAACTTATTTTATCATTAAAAAAAAAAACTTACGCGTAAAATATCTTATTTTCTTGCTGCACCAACCGTAACCAAAGATTTAGAGAAGGTACAGAATTAAAGTTTCTTGTCTAATGGTATTAACCCCTTGGGTACGGATTTATTTGAGAAAATATTTGCATGTGGAACGGATATAATTTTTGGTTGCTTGGAGTAGTATGTAAAAGCAAAAAAGTGAAAAAAGTGAATGACGTGTCTCAGACGTCAAATGTACCCAAGGGGTTAACTGTCTAATGTGGAATTATACATACAAGATGTTTTATCTCAAGTTTTAGAGAGACTCTAACTAAAAAAAAAAAAAAATGAGAGAAGAAAGGGAAGAAACAACGCGGTTGTTCGACAGAGTTTCTCTCTTCTTGCTTTCGAAAACGTTTTTTGAAAATAAAGTAACTCGTGTCGTCCAAAAGCAAACTGAAAAATTGGATAAAACACCGTGTATATACACGTTAATGGAGTTTACTGTGTGAAAGGAGTATTTGTATTTCTGTGTATAGTTTTATTAATACGTACGCTGTGCTATTAACATATTGCATGTTAACTCTGTATAGATCCACTCACTGTATAGAGTGGATATAATTTGTAGTTAATAGATGTGGTCACAAGAGAGACGTAATCAATTTAAATTCTCTGTTAAATCCTATTTCCTTGTTTAACAAATTAGATTCAATGGATTACGTAACAGTATTGTTTTTCGTTCTGGAAATAAGAAAAAAAAAAGATTCTGTACTTCTGCTCGGTTTTTCTCGGAACCGTTGTTGTTGTCGACGTTTAGGGCACGGTATTTTTCTTCCATAAAAAATCATGTTTGAGATAATTTTACACATATAGTATTTTTATATAATAATATATTCTGTAATATATAATTTATGTTATATTGCAATCGCGTATTTTTTATACACAATATATTATTTCTTTGTAAGATATTGCGTTTGCAAGGGTGTTGCGAGTCTGTGTGTGTGGATCACGCACACAAATATTCAGTTACATATCTATTCGCACGGTATAATTTTATTTATCAAATGCCAATGTACCAAAGAGACAAACTAAAATTCTGCCAAATACAAACTTGTGCCAAACCAATTATTAGATACGCCACAACGAAATGCTTGCGTGTGATTCTCCTTTTGTGAGCTCTTATCACGTTACTTATCCTATCACGTTACTTGCGATAAATAAAGAAAAATTATCATTACGCACATGTTAGCGGCACTAGCCGCTAGCGTCACTGCTGTAATCATAATGTTATTTGCTCCGCATCCATATATAAATATCGACTACGCATTATCGCGAATAAATTTTGCTTACGTTCTAAGACAGAGTCACATCTTTTGTCTTTGTGTTATAAACGCGAGTGTGGATGTTGCACAAACGAGTTCTATAGTGGGACGTTCCAATGACGGAACTGCAGATGATGGAAATCCCAAGGCAGACCTGCTCCTACTATCTTCACTTGGCTCGTGTTTATTGAGCCCCTCCTTTTATTTTATCGCGTTTTCGCGAAAAAAAAAAAGTAATACCGCAATAATCTCAGTAATTTCAATATTTTAATTTTATTTTAATTACTGCTTTGCTATGTCATTTTAACTATCGTATAAATATATTTTCAATTTTAAATATTTATTATTGTTTAATTTTAATTATTAAATAATATTTATTATTTTTAGTTTAAAATATTTATTATTTTTTGAATAAAAAAAAAGAGAGAGAATATATAAGTTTATACATCAGCGAATGACGTTGATAAATTTTTACGAAAATCGACTGATTTTGCTGCACACTCATCAGATCTGTTCTGGATGTTTAGAGATTCAGTTTTTTTTTCTCCCTTCCCTCCTCTCTTCTTCACTCTCGTCTGTCAATTCCTTCTCTTCTGCGCGTTCTGTTCCGAAATGTCAAATAAAAGAGAATTGTCTTCTCCCACTAAACTGATTTCGAGGAAAAAATTATCTCCGCTCATTCATTTCTCCGCTGCTTCGCGTTTCTGCAGTTCTCTCTTGTTATGCTTTCAAGAACAATAGTTTCCTTCGTCAAAAACTCGTTAACGCTCGCAGCGCAGAAACACTTGCCTTGAGTGTTGCATCAGTGTCTAAAAAAAAGTCCACTCACGAGAGACCTGTTTTTGTGTTTTTTTTTTTTTTTTTTTTTTCATTTTACCTCGTCTGAAGTTGTGTCATCCTTCCGCGATCGCGGTAAATTATCGCGCGCGAATTTCTCCCGCGTGTATATAAACATTTTCGACGCGCGCGATGCAGCATCAGAGTGTGCACGCACACACCAAGGTGAGGTAATGAAGAAGCAAGGAGTTCGCAAGAGTTGACCAAGTGGGGATTGACTCCTAGCCGGAAGTTTGACTATATAGCGTCTGTGTTTCCGTTATCTCCGTGTGTGTGTGTGTGTGCGTGCGTGCGTGCGTGCGTGTGTGCATGTGTGTATATTTCATTCGCGACTCGGGAGTCACGCGAAATACGCGTATCGTGTGCTACTTTTCCATAACTGCGCGCGTCCAAATTCCAAAATCGCTCAAAATGTGGTCATCGACGCTGTGGATCCTCTGCTGTGTTTGCGCAGGTATATCGTTCACTGAAAGGACGAAGAGATTTTTTTTGTTTTTTTTTTTTTTACAATTGTCTCTCTCAACATTCTTTAAACAATTGCGTGTACACGCGCGTCTGCACTTTTTTTTTTTTCATAATATTATCGTCACATGATTGCGCGAATCCTTATCGCAGGATCGTTTCAACGTCTGACGATTCTCGAGACTCTTTACGTAATTTTCTCTCGTCGCAATAAATCATCTTCGAAACTGTCATTGATTTTCGTGCCGCTTTATTTGACGACTTATCTCGTACGTGCGGAGCAGAAAGAAGACTGAACCACTGGACGGTGCAACAAGGGAGAGACCTCTCTTGCCCGCGCGCTTCTCCTCCGCGTCATTAATCAAAATCAATAATTATCGGAGCGCGTTTTTTGCGGATTACGTCATCGCTCGCGAGCGCTAAAACGATATGTATGTACATATGCGTTAAACTTGTTTGACGAGTCTCACGATTGACTTGCCCGATAACGCCGGCATCTGTCGTTCCGTGCAATTTTAACTCCGCTCTCTGTTACATTCGTTTGTTGTAAATCCTCTACGATCGATCGCCCGATAAAAAAAAAAAAAACGAAGAAAATTCTTTTTCATTGCGCGAAAATTAATTTCATTACGACTTTATTATTGACGCGTTACTTCGAATAACAATGACGGATATATTACCGCACGATTGATCGGCGGCTTCTACTCAAATATCGGATTCTTCCAAATGCGTGTACGTTTTTTAAATGAAAATTTTTAAGATTCATCGTACCGACTCGCGTATAACTTCTATCTTCTGTAATTTTCGAACAATTTGGTAGAATTATACACGAATGTGCGCTGTCTTGCGATAAAATGAATGTAACATAGATCAATATATTAATGTATATATATATATATATATATCTTGTTCTTGCAACAAATTTGCAACTAACGCGATGCATTACTCTTCATTTTAGTTACAACCATCGCCGAGGATCGATATTCCTTCTTCAACACTGAACTTCTGCAGGTAAAAACAGTTTTAAAACAACGGTAAGAACGTAAGAACAGTTTACGTTGTTTTTGTAACAGAAATAAATTTAACATTTTTAAGAATAATTGTATCTTACATTGTTTTGTTTTAAAATAACAATCACAGAGAGTGAACGAGGAAGTCGGAGGTAACGTGATATTGTCACCGGCCAGCGCGAAAATCGCCCTTGCGAGTCTGATTGAGGGCACGGCCGGTCGAACGCGCCAGGAGCTACTCGCAGCTTTGAGATTGCCACCGGACGAATACTCGATTCGAAAAATAGTGAGACGCACGTCCGCACCGTTAAAAGTACGTAAACGGAATTTATTTTTTTAATATTCAATTTATCTCGAAAACATAATTTTTCGATATGTTGCCTTCTCATATTTCTCGTTTTTTTTTTTTTTTCCAGAGTTACGAAAATGGAACGGAAATCGACGTGGCCACTCGCTTGTGGATCAATCCGACGCTCGCGGCGTCCAGTTCTTACTTGAACTCTCTGCGCAACAATTACGGGACCGATATTCAGCAAATGAATTTCGGAAATGCAAACGATGCGGCGAACGCGATCAACGCCTGGGTTCGCGAAAGAACGCGGAATAACATCAAGTCGATCGTTCAGCCTGGTATTTAAACAGACTTTGTTTCTTATTTTTTTTTTTTTTTTTTTGGTAGAGGAAGAGTGTTTTTTTTATGTAATCGAATTGGTGTGTATAGGTTTGTTATTTTGTTCTAATTTAGAAATTTCTCTTCTTCCTTTACCTTTAAAAAAGTGTCTCTTATCAACGTTTAACGTTGTACAGGTATTCTCGACGCCAACGTTCAGATGCTGCTGACTTCAGCTTTGTATTTCAAAGGACGATGGTTGAAGTCCTTTGACAGAGGCGCAACGCGCGTTGGATGTTTCCAAGTGCCCGATAATAGCTGTCAAAACATTCCTATGATGCAAAATATTGCGAAGTATCGGTACGGTTACGTAGCCGCGCTCGACGCCGAAGTGGTCGAAATTCCGTACTCGGTAAGATTCAATTCCTGCTTCATTGACAAGCCGATAGAAAAACTTCTTCTGAAAATTCTCAATTTTCAATATGTTTTCTTGGCGGAGCCATCATCTTCTTGTAATTTATGAAATTGAAATATGTATATCGTGCAAGAAACACTTGGACTCAAATTGTATATTTCAGAACGGCAGGACGTCCATGCTAGTCTTTCTTCCGTATCACTATCAGAGCGATCCGTACCTCCAGGTTTTGTCCAAAGATCTGTCGTACGTGCCGATGAGAATGCTGCTGGCTAGTCTGAACGAGACCGATCTGGTGCTCTCTATTCCGCGATTCAGCATCGAGAGCAAATTGAACTTGCATTCACCGTTGACGCGTGTAAGAATAGATCTATTACCTGTGATTTTATTTGTTTCAACAGTACACACATATATATATAGCAAGAGTAAAAAGTATGAATTTTATATTAAAAAAAAATGGATATAAAAGTGCATAAAATTCTTCTGTTCTAGATGGGTATACAAGACATTTTTGGCACAACAGCGAACTTCACGGGAATTGGACACAACAATTATCTACGAATAGGAGAGATACTCCAAAGTGCTAAAATAGAAGTTGACGAGGAGGGAACCGTCGCCGCCGCCGTGACAGGTAATTGTTGACGTAACTCATGCATTATTCGACGCATCTCGTAAATTGTTGTCCGCTAATATCCATTTGATTGCAGAATTTGTTATTGTACCTCTCATGGGTGAAACAATTCCAACATTCATAGCAAACAGACCGTTTATCTTCGCTATTATTGACGTTTTAACGACTGAGACTCTCTTTGTTGGTCGTTTTCTTGGTCCTAATGCAAGTACTTAAAAATTAAGAGTGATACACTAAGACACAGGTCTTTTTACTTTTATACTGAAAGTGCCTGCGAGATATTATCATTTATGTATATAATCATTTTCTTGTGACGTATACATATATATGTGTATATATATATATATATATTACTTTTGTTACACGTGTAAACTTGGCACAAGACTCGACGTCTCTTGATATTTTTTTTTTTTTGTATTGAAGTTGCAGGAGTGTTTGTGCTTTTATACTTGAATAAATGACAAATTTGAAATAAAAATAAATGTGTACTGATATTCACATCACAAGAGACACATACACGGTATATAAATAAATACATAAAACCACTGTAAGGGTGTGACAAACTCATCGGTATCAATTACAGTATAATTTGTTGTTTATTTACATGATGTGAGAGTAAGCCACTTAATCATAATGATCTAATTTCATCGTCTCTAAAACGTCTCATTCGTACTTGTGCTTTATATCCTTCCATTGTTTCTGAAAGAAAGACACATAAATGTTATGCAATCACACACAGTACCTCTTGTATTTTACTTATAATTGTCCTGTAAAATTATCAATCGCGTCATATTTCTTTGCGGCGCAAAACCGTATGTTCCGTTAATATATCGAAACACACACAATTCTTTATGGAATATCTAATATTTTTTGTCAATTATCGCAAAATGTTACGTCACGTCTCTGACTATTGTAACAAATTAATTACGCGTGCGCTGATCTAACCTCACTTTAATTTGCTATAACCTCATTCAGGAACACTGAGGAACGCAATTACTGTAATTATCGCACGCGAAAATCAAAGAAAAGACACATGATGTAAAGAAAAAACACTCACCCCTTTGTTTATAGTGTCAAAAATTTTTTCGGAGGCCATATCGAATGATCTTTCGAAGAAAAAGGCAGAAGCTAAGACGGCGACTGCAAACGTGGACGAACGTTTAAAAACAAGACGATAAAGCGTGCCAGTAAGTCCCATTTCTGATTTCGAATTTGTTTCTTTCCAAGAAACAAATTAAGTTTTCAACACACTCGAGAAAACGATCGGACAAAAATCAATCAACTCCGACTGAGTTTTGTCACAACCTTCTGCTTCCTTCTGCGCAGTCGCGATTAGTCGCGATAGAAGCGACGTTTAGATTGACGCCGTCAAATATTCAAACACATTATTTACTTGATCATCCTTTTATTCTTGTGTGTTTGCTATTTTGTTTTAATAAAATATGTGAACAAATTTATGTGCAGAATAGATAAGAATAAATTTATTTCTTGTGTGTGTGTGTCAGATTTTTATATAATATTGTAAAATATAAAGATGTTAATTTAGAACACAAAAAAATAAAAAAAAGTTTCCTAGAAAAAATCCATAGTTTACAAAACACTTACGTAAATTGTTATTGAAAAAAAACATATGTATATAGATTATTTTATTATTTTGTGTAATAAAAAAGAGAGTTTTACATGTACACACTAACTAAATAGACTCTTATATCGATTAAATGATTTTCTACTTTGTATGCTACAAACATAAGTCATAATATAAGCACATCAGTGATGTCGCAAACATTGACAGTGCAAAATCAGCATTCTTTCTGTGTCATAAGATGATTACAACACGGTCTGTTGTCTTAACAGACACACAAAACTCTGACAGCTGTGCTATTTTTTTACTTATCAATTTTGATGTATCACATTTCAGAGAAACACGTTTTGAAAAATTGGCAAAAAATAAACATGTTCTACTCATAAAAAAATATATATATATGTTGTATATAATAATATTTATTTTGCAAAATTTATATAAATAGATTTGTAAAAAACTTTAAAAGATAAAATATGTCTATATGATATGTAATATTGATAACCAGATAAGTGTTTAAGTAATTTATAATATTTACAACTATTACATATGGTATATATAAATTTATTTTCTAAAAGTAGCAAGACATTCTACCTGAAAACTCTTGTTAACACAAGGAGTTAACGTGGCCCATTAGCTCAGTTGGTTAGAGCGTCGTGCTAATAACGCGAAGGTCGTGGGTTCGATCCCCCCATGGGCCAGCTTTTTTTTTTTTTTTCATTTTGATTTTAAAAGAAAACTATACGCGCAATGTACATTTTATCTTGAAAAAAAAAATTATACATTTAACAAAAGAAAAATAAAATATTAATATTATCAAATTAGTAAAATAAAAAAGATTAGTTTTCATTAAAAAATCTGATATCTTAACATGAAGAAGGAAAAGAAAAAATAAGATTTAATTAATTCGATAAAGAAATTTAATTGTATGAATTTTCTTCAAAGATTGCGTCTTTATTATCATTATTTTATTTATAAGCTTGTGTATGTGTGTGTAATAACTACTTTATAATGCGGTTTTTTGCATTCATTTAAATAATATTGTGTCGCTTATTTATAAGTATAAACTATTACACATTTTGATGTGATAATAATTTTTACACGCATTTTATTACTTATATCTGTTACACCGTATGTATAACGTCATTTCCATGTTGTAATTTGTCAATAAAATAAGCTTTCTCTCAATGTTGAGAGCCCTTTTTTAGTTCGCTTATATTTCGCGCGTATCTAAGTGCATGTAATAGTAACAAAAAATATGATTCTGCATGCTTCTTCTCACAGAATACATGCTCGTTATCGGTATTTCATGTCTCCGTCGTTGCGCATTACATGATATGTTGATTCGTGAACAGTAAACGTATAAGCAATGTCAAACACAGATTGCATAAAAATATTTGCTCATCGAATCACTTTTGTTTTGCTGAAAAAGTGAATTCAGTTTCCAAGAATTTTACTTAATTAACCACTTCCACTTGGATCAACAGATAAATATTATATAATTATCATTTGTAATTATTACACACTTCAACTTCTTATCTACATATGTCATTTTTTTTAATTTTAATTATTGCACTTTTTTAAAAAAATTTATTTTGCTAAAGTAAGGAAAAAAAATCTAATATTTTTTACCTTTTCGAGATTTTAATTTTTTTTTAAGACGTTTATAATTTTATTTTCTCGTCACACAGAGTACGTATAATTATAAAATTTACATAAATATAAAAAAGCAGATAAAATAAATAATTTAGAAAGCACATACATACGTGAGAAAAAAAATAGATTACAAATACAAATTATTTTGCATTTCTCTCAACGTCTGTATATAATTATCTATTGTGATTGATCATCCCCGCAACAGACTAAACTTAATATAGCACAACACCGAGCGTATATATAAACATTTCGCGCACGCATTAAAGGTGATGCAAAAACTCCTCCTCGCTAATACACATACAAACAAATGTAACATTCTGCAAAATCTACCTTGACAAGGTGTAATGTTTACTTACACTCGAGAAGAGACTGCCAAGGCTGAAACTAATCTAATCGAAATCTTTTTCGCATCACATCGTCAAACTGTTCCTACATGTTCCATTGCTACGTAATATATTCCGTTTCTTTTTTTTTTTTTTTTTTTGTACACAAAGCAATTCCGTTTGGTTGGATTCTGCCGTCCTTTATGGAATTTCGTTTTCTCAATAACAACATTATGAGAGAAACTCTTCAAAGTACTTCAAAGCATCTTCACGGAATCCAAGAGTTCGCGTTTCTTTCTCTTTTTATTAACAATAAAACGTTAAAACATCTCCTCGTTTTTTTTATTTCCCCGTATTATTGCACTTTCGAGACGAAATTTTAGCGAGCATTTTTGTCACAGAAATCCCATCATTTCTCTCATGAAGTTAAAATCGTTGAAGAACAACAACAGGACCATCCAGGAAAACCTCAGGAATCCGTAGGCCAGTATGAGTTTTACTACCTGATGACACCAGTACAATCTGCACACAAGACATTTTATATATATTGCGATATGTTTTGTTTTTTTTTTTTAATTATTTACAAATACAACAGAGTTAAAGAAAAATAAAATTTGTAGATCACGTTAAAAGTCTCTCTCGTACTTTTGCCATTTCGCGCGTGCTTGCGGCAGCGTGTCCAACGGATCTTTGATCAGAAATACTCTTATTCCGCGAATATATCCCTCGAAATAAGGATCCCAATCGACGGATTTTATATCGCAATTGAACTTCTCGCGATCCTGCGGCGTCATTTTGTCTATTATCGCGTTCATTCGCTCGTTGGTGAACTTCCACTCTTGCGTGGAGAAGTAAGACAGCACGTTCATGAATTTGTGCACCTTCTTGTACACCTTAAGCAATCTGAAACAAAAACAGTTAATCCGCGCATTTTGAATAAATTTTTTACTTTTGTATCGAAGAGAAAAAAGTGTTCCCCGCGTATATGTATATATGAACACAAATTTTCGCGTTACAAATAATTACATGTAATTATTTAAGAGAAATTTTTTTAAAAACAATTCTCTCACATATTTAAATGTAATTATATGTAAAATCTGTTCATATATGAAAAAACTTTTTTCTCGAAAATATATTTACAAGAGAAGAGAGCTGCTTTTCTAAAAGAAAGATTATATAGCGCATAGTGTTTTATAACGTAATGTTTTTTTTTTTTTAATACCTCGGTTGTCTTCCGACGCAGACGGTCGCGGTGTCGATCAACAAAGCCGGTAACAGGTGGAAGAAGTACACGAAGAAGAGATGAACTACTTTGTGCTTGGTGTTTCTGAAGCTGTAATACCATACCGCTTTTAAGGGCGGAATTCGGAGGCCATGTGCCGAGGACTTGTCCTTAAGCTCGTCGTAAGTAATCGGATTGTCTTTGGACACGTAGTTGTAAATCGGAACTTCATCGCATGTGGCATTGTTGTTTAATCTTAAACAATGACGATGAGATTTTTACAATTTTATTGTCTGTACTTTTGTAACCGCGTTTGTAATAAAAATAATTTTTTATCATTATTTTTTTTGCAAAGTTTTACTTCGTTGTTCATGAATACAAATGATATATCACGATTAAAAAAAGTATTAGCATTTGTGTGTATAAATATAAATATATATTCATCATTGAAGTGATGAGGGAGTCGTAACGTTCTCGAGGATCGCAATTAAAAATCGTACGACGTATCGTGCTGTATGTTTATTCGCGATGCCAAATTTGTAGAAGGGAAATGAACAGCGACGATACCTTCGGAAGTTTGCCACGTCCCACGCGCACGCAATTAGAGCGTTGACCGTTAAATCGGCAGGTACCACATTTGCTTGTGTTGAGCCGTCGCAATGGATTGATCGCAGCAATCCTGTACCGGCACCCGCAGCAACTCCCGTTGGACCGTACAGATTGTCGATCCAACCTTTTATAGGTTCCCGATACGTTGAGATTACTGAATGTTAAAATATTACAAGCTATTTTACTCTGATGGTGTTTCGTGCGTGTTAACCACACACTCTCTTGTGCGACATAAGTAGAAGATCATTACGTAAATGCGTTACGAAAAGTGTTCTTATTAAAGTGCATTGGCGCCACAGTTATTTTCGATGTTATTAAACTAATATTTGAAACTATTTTTCTTTTTATACGAGAAAGAACTGATAACGCGAATCAAGTGTTAATATTGTTCTAAAAATAGTTTAATTGCTTTTAATAATTTGAAATATTTTCTATTACTGCGGTTTTCCTCCGGTTAATATAGAATAATTTTATTTTGCTATTGTCATAATCTAAAAACATCTTCTGTTCTCTGCGGTTTCCGATTATAATATGGAAATAAGTTGGTTAATGCTCACCAATGGCCGGACGGAAAATGCCGACCGGCATGTCGCCAGCTTCTTTACGTATCACGTTCTCAGCGACTGCCTTTGTGTAGGCGTAAGTGTTTGGCCATTTTCCTAACAAACTGCAAAACGAATAACATTATCTCGGCGTTTTCCGTTTTTTCTTTTAGTTTATTTTTTTTTTCTTTTAGTTATTTTTTTTTTTGTTTTTTTAACTCCGAGTGCACATTCAAAGGCAAATTCAACGTACTTTGAGGTAATGTCTTCTGCCAACTTGTCATCCACGCATTCCATCAGCGCGATCAGTTTGTCGTAATCCATTGGCGGATCGTAAAACTTTTCCTCAATCACACTTTGCGGGCAATTTGCATATGCGGTCGATACGTGCACAAAAGACTAAGAGGATTATGCAAGAAACAAGAGTAGTAAACAAAACGTAGTAAAAATTACATTTTGTATTCAATTAAAAAAAAATGAATAAAATATAAACTATGTTTTGGAGTCAAAGATGCGAGAAACTTATTGCTATTTTTTTTTTTTTTTATGCTGGTATAACAAAAAAACTCAATATTTAACTCAATATTTTAACTCAATTATTTGAACTTTTGCTAAAAAGAGCGATAAAATGTCACTCAAATGTCACGCAAATGATTTTTCATGGTAGCTCTGATTGTACCTTCAGATTTGGAATTTCTCGGCACAAGTCAAAAACGTCTTTTGTGCTTCGGACGTTAATCGGGACCGCCAATTTCAACTTCTCGTCGAATCTGACAGTGGCCGCCACGTGAAATACAATCGTGACTTCGCGGATGATGGTGGCCCGATCCTGCGGGGACATGCCGAGATACGGTTGACTGCAGTCTCCCGCGACGGCAACGATTTGATGCCGAAATTTCGGATGCTTCTTCTTGAGCTTTTCAAATAGCTGAGCAGAAGAAGAAATTGATATCCACTTCAATATTGCAATCGTTATCGTCATAATATGTTTTTTTATTTTGTTTTTAAATAGTAGAACAAGATGTCTAAATAGAAAATTTATTAAAATTTCAATTTATTACATATTTATATGAAATATTTTTATTGTAATGTAATAATAAATTCTTGTTATGTGTGTGCAAGAAATGGAACGTTGACGTCAGCAGACTCGGAGTTCATTGATGACGTATGTACATACACATCTGTACAGAACACGCACTCGTGGAAGCACACGTCCACTTAACAAACATCACATTAACTCTTTTTCTCTCCGTCTTCATTATATTATTATTATTATATTTTCAATAATATTCAGAATATTGCAATATTAATTCAATCATTTTATTATTTTACATATAGAATAGATTGGGGGTAAGTTGATTACACTTTTTTAATTTTTGATTTGTACAATTTTTATTTACGCTAATTATTTAATAAAAAAAAACACTTTGATTCTTCCTCTTTACATATTTCTAAATAAAGATTTAGAAAAATACATAAAATGTTTTCTAAGTGAATGCAAAATGTAATCAATTTACTTTACTGTTCCGGGGCAAGTTGATATTGCTCCATGAGTTGATTGATACTCATGTAAAATATATTAATTGGATTGTTGATAACTTATTTCTTATCACTCAAAATGTTTTATTTAATTATACGTATCATATAACGTAATTGTAATTTAGTTATACGTGTTTACGTAAATAAAACAATTTTGCTTGAAATTAATTGAAAGTGAGCAATAAAAAAATTAATCGCTTTCTAAATTCAAATTACAATTAATACATGTATAATTGCATATGTGTACAATATACGAGCCCATTTCATACAAAATATTCATTGGATCCGCTCTAACGTATCAACTTGTTCCCCTCTCCCTCCCCCAGAGGAAGTCATTATATAAAAAAACATTTCTGGAAGAAATAAGAAGCGTACAATCTAAATAATAAAAACGTAATTATATCTTCTCTTGAAATCATTAAATGAAAATTTAATAAATGAAGGATGTTTAAAGGTTTATACAAGGGTTTTTTCAGATCGATTGTGAGAACGCGGCTCAAATATTTACAGTCGCATCACAGTAAAAACGAGAAAATCTTTAAATGCAAATTCTGAAACAACTCACCACATCGTCGAAGATCTCCTCGGTGCGCTGGTGCACGTCCTTGCCTTTCTTCGCACGCATGAGCAAATAGATAGAACCTATTCCGGGACACATTCTGAGTAGCTTCTCGATCAGCAGCTTGCCCATGAAGCCGGTGCCGCCGGTGAGGAAGACGCTCTGGCCGTGATAGAACTCCTGAATCGGCGTCAAATTCTCGGTAACCGACAAATTGTTTTCTTTCGTCGTGCATTCCGGTATGCAATTGTCCTCGGCGACAGTCACCTCCTGATTCGGAATGACGTCTCCGTCGATACGATCCAAGAGCACTTCCACCATTTTTCTTCTTCGACGTCAGACCTGCAAAAACAAATCAGTTGCAGTATGTTAGAAGTCGGTTTGTCTAGTATACGTAATTTGTATTCGTGTTCGCAAATGTTTGTTAAATTTAATTATTCGCCAAATCGATTGTCGCGAAAAAAGCGCGAGTTTTCTTCTCTTATTTTCCTCCTTTTATTAATAGTTGTTAGTTTTTGCTTAATGCTCCCAGTGTTTTGGCGTCAGAAGAAGTGGTTGTAAATATTACAGAGTTAATTACAGTTTACGTGATACGAATGCGCGACAAAAACTCAAATCACACTCGTCGGATATTTAAATGAATTTCTCAGACTCAAGGAACGTAGCAGCAACGCATGTGATTCGGCTATAACAAGGATATATGTTTCACAAATGCAATAATATATGAGAATAAAAAGTAATAAAAATAAATGTCGTCTCAACGCAACAAGAAAAAATTATTGTTCGTTTATCTCGGCGACTTTTTTATGTAAATATAATAAATCAGCGTTATTTTTGGATGCGCGTCAACTGGCCGAAAAAAAAAAATATCGCGACACAAAGAAACCAAGCGACGAAACGATTGCGTGTGTCATTTTTCACGCGACGAACGCCGTTCTGTTTGGGAATAAAGGAGAGATAATACTTCCATATAACTCATCTCCTTAGTGAGAGAAGATGAAGAAGAGCAAATATTCTCTCGAAGGACGTCTCGTTTTCCTCGAATCTCCCGCGTGCGCGGGATGTTGAACGTTTGAACAAGACCTCACCTCTGTATCTCTCTGACATACACAGAGATATCTCTTTATTTCTCTTTTGCGACAACACATTTGCGCGTTATGTACCCAATATGCCAATATCTCATATATATCTTATCGGCCGGAAAGACCGATATTTGTCGAGTTGTCTTAAGTGTTTTTAGGTGTTCTTTTCGATTCGCGCACATTGTAAAATCATTTAAGCACAAGATAATGCACGTTTTGTTCGTCACATGACACATCAATGATGATCAATAATGTTTGTTACGCATGAACACAATTAACGTTATCACGTGTGAAATGTATTTATTACGACGCGCGTTGTGTTCATGCGTAACAAACGTCGTAATATTTTAATTTATTTTTTTTTTGATATTGTTGCACGAATTGACGTGTCAAAAAAAAATTTTTTTTATTTCAACAAAACAAAAACGGTCGAGCGTGTGACGAAAGCGAGAAAAGAAACATCAATTTACAGAAAAAAAAAAAAAAAAAAACAATGACACAATCGTTTTTGTTCGAGGAATAATTGCATCAATTTCTGTGTCAGAGTTGAAGTCAACGTTGTAATCCAAACAAAGATTTCTCGAAGTCCATCAATTTTGGCGCTTTGCTTCACGCCTGTTCTTCGATTACATTCATAAATGTCAGTATGCGCAGGACGCACGCGAATTAGTATTTTTGCGAATTTTTATTAACATTCGTTAAATTTCGCGAATCTCGCAAAAAAACCTGTTGACTCGATATATTTATTTGTCCATGAGCGGTGATATACGGTTATTCCCGAACACCAAATATATTACACAGAAAAAAAGTTTGTTATGTAATAAAGTAAGAAAAATTTGCTGAGTCTGTTGAGTTGTTTCATTAATAATGAGTTGGCGAAACGAAAAGTTCACTAGACACATTTTTCTTCCTGACTATGTTTTACTAATCTTCTCGTTAATTAAGCAAATTTTGGTTTTTTTTATTTGTAACTTATGCAAATTCGAATGGAACCAAAATATCACAGACTATTATTTTTAAAATCTGAAGTTAAACAGACTTTAAGATTAATGAATTGAATAATAAAACGAAACTACGAGAATATTTCCTTATGACCTTTTGTAACCTTATGACCTTTTATTCGCTTGTATTTGTGTTCTACTATATTTTTCATCGCGTTTTCAAAGACAATCAAAACAAACTCGGATTCGCTTTGAAACGAGACAGAACATATATATCGCTTCGTGCGCGTCATTATCAAGTTACTTCTCTCTCCGATAGTATTTAGTTGTTTATTTTTTGTCGATGTCGCATTTTCGCTTCCCTCATGTGAATAATGCATTAAACAGAACAACAACGTTCCTCGCGCGTCACTATTGTTGTTTTTCTTTTTTTTTTTTTTTTGCAACGAAAACTCCATTTGAACTCGCGAGAGGAAGGAAAGAACATATACGGCATTTTCGTCTTGACGCATAGGTTTTTGAAATTAACGTGAAATTAACTTTTTTTTTATATTCAACGATTCAACGCTTCTGTGAATTATGTATTAGCGCCGATAATAAGTATTTTTAATTAAAGTGCCGTCGGGTCTCTTTATCCGAATCTCTTCAGTCTGTTGACACAGAAACCACTTACTGTGAATTTCAAATTATGTTTTTAACATAATCATATGTGTATGTAACATTATCATAAAACGCAATTGATTCACGGGTGACGTCTAAAACGAATCGTGTCATCAAGTCGAAAGGAAGAAATTGCGAACTCATTGAAGAATCACGATCCGAAAGAGAATAAATAGCGCGCGCCACCGCGCGCTGGTAAGAGAAACGTAATTTGTCAAAATCGTACCTGTTCCGTACACGCGTCGCGCAAATTATTTTGCTCCTTGCGTGAGAGTAACGGTGACATAACGGTCGCAATGAGAGTTGTGCAATACCGCGTCGTAGTAACTGATCTAATATGTTTTGGTTCTCTCTCTTTCGTATATCTCGATATACGAGAGAGAGAGAGAGAGAGAGAGAGAGAGAGAGAAAGAGAGAGATTTCACTTTAATATAATATTATAGATATAATATTATAAGTAATATAATATTATAGATATAATATTATAAGTAATATAATATTATAGATATAATATTATAAGTAATATAATATTATTATTCAATAAAATATTCAAATAAATAATCAATTTTTTTTTTAAGAAAACGAATGACACGGAAGGGTGGAATCGCGGTGATTATGTGCGGTGATTACGCGTTCTGTACGGTATCTTGTTCATTTTGTTTTTCTATATGTAATATAAAACTCTCATAAACAGGATACCGTCAACTGGACCGCGCTTGGCGTAATCACCGCGATTTCGCACTCTTCCGTGTGATTCGTTTTCTTAAAAAAAAAAAACAATTGATTATTTATAACATAATATTGAAGTGAGAGAGATTATTATAATTTTTTATATTGAGATCTTTTGTTTTCTCGTTGTTTGGATAAAAATCTTCTTCAATTGAATTTTATTAATTTAAATATTAATATTGACTGTGTCTCCGTGTCTAAAAATGCGCGGACGTGTCACTTTAATTAAAAATGCTTATTATAAGCGCTAATACATAATTCACGGAAGCGTTGAATCGTTGAATATAAAAAAAAAAAAAAGCAGCACTCATCGAGCGGAAGAGTATTAATCGTTTGAATAAGCCGATTTTGTACACCGGCGACGATTTTGTTTTCAATTCAGTTGAGAATCAATGTTAATGCACAAAACGATGAGTACACAAAAAATGAGAGACATCATTCAATTACTTGATTAAACTTTGTCGCAATTAATTCGCGCCACTTTGTTGGTTGATGTAATTATTGTCAACATGGTTTTACATATATACATACATATTATTCAAATAAGTGGCGCGTTTAGTATTATATTATTTAATATGTTTGTTACTAATTAATAATATTTTATTATTAAATGAATATTTTATGTTCATCGTTTAAGATTTCAAGATTTTGACGAGATTTCACATTCAAGATTCCAATAAACGTCTAGATTTGACTTTAGCTTTTAGCTACTTAGTAATAGTGAATTACAATAAATCAGTCAAGGCGACGACGCACACTATGATCGAGTGAAAGTCGATCGTGAACTTCGGCGCTGAGGAATAAAAGTCGGGACGAACGAGTTGTCCCTAATGTATCGAATTGCAAGAGTGTATAGTGACGAAATAAAAAGAAAGCTCAAGGAGACAGAGGTCGCACACGCACCTGATGATATACGCAATTAACTGTTAAAAATAAAAAATGAATCATAATCAAAAACTAGGTGGCAACATCCTCTCGCGCTTAAAGACGATTGAGACGATAATACGTATATGTTTATATGATATGTTGTGTGTTCTCGCAATATATTAAAATTTTTACTTATTTGTGATAAATAACAGGTAATAAACAACAGATGACTAAGTAGTAGTAATTATAGATCATCAAGGTATAAAACGTGACAAATATATGCTTATATATAATGATTCAATTATGTTAATTCATAATTAAAATGAAATAATCATTAAAAGAAAAACACAGTTTTATAGATGAGATACAAATTCATTTATCTTCAGGACGTAATAAATTCAAACGCACTTGCTATTTTTGGTTTTACTATTAGAAAATGATTACAGGTTTCTTAAGCACAATACAGCATCCATACGTGTAAAACAGGTCTCCGAATCCGCTCTTATATCTAACCTATTTATATCATATCTGGAATATGTGCAAAGTGCTCGAGTGCGTGTGTAATTTCGACAGATATGTCGAACGTGCTCTTTACTTTCTCTAAGCAACTATCAAACTCGAAGAGAGAATTTGAACGAAGAAAAAAAAATTATTCAACACATATCGAAACCATATTCTACAAAATGTATGTCGAAACTGTTGCCGCCTCTATCAGACCTCGGAAAGTTTCGATATCGAATTGAGAACCTTGAAATTCGTTTCGGCTAAAGAGAGACAAATCGATAAAACTGAAAGATAAACGTTATTGTTCGCAAATGTTTTAAAGCGAAAAAATATCGGTCTTTAATATTCAAATTAAGTTTTCAAAAAAAAAAAAAAAAAGAAAAAATTGAAGTTAAAATCATGTATTACGAGCAAGATACAAAATCAAGTACGCTAGAAAATTCAAGAAAAAAAATTCTTATCTCCTGTTTAGTTTGAAATTATTGTTTATTATAATCTGTGATTTTTTTTTACTTAAAAAAAGTAAATATAACAAATCTTTATACTTACAGGATGCTAATAAGCACTTCTCACGATGACGTTAACGTACAAGTTCGAATCAAATTTGAAGGTCTAAAAATTTGTCAGTTTTTTCTTACTCTACCGAAGAATACATTATATAAGAGAAATTCATTATGACGTGTCCGTGTCAATTTTCAACCATCATTTGGTTTTTAAATCTTCGTGCATTAATTTACAAACTAAATCAAAATGTCAAACAAATGCTTTCGACACGACTGCACGAATTACAAATTTGTCCGCGACAACTTTGGAACATAACAAACAGCAAGTAGATTTTTTTCTTAATTTTCTTTGCTCATGATAAAATTCTTATGATTCAGAAGAAAGTGAATAATAAAAAATCGAAATTGTATTTATTTCATTTGCGAATTAATCGGCAGTTTAAGAATAAGGCATGTAACACATAAGGTAACAATTGTTCTAACGCGATCGGACTATTTATTGAAAAGAAATAATATATTATAATATAGTATAATAATATATTATAATATATTATAATAAAAGTATTTATAAAGATAAAAATTATAATATATATATATATATATATATATGTGTGTGTGATTATTTTTTAAATAAATTTCCGATCATTAGTACACGTCCGATAAATATTAAACTCGTTACAAATCCGCGGTTCGCGTCCGTTGTGCTAGTTCACGGGACACGTGACGTCCAAAATTTCATCTCCCTGCTGATCGGTCTACTAACTTGTCGCGCTTTCCAAGCTTGGAAAGAGGTCGTGCGCGCGTGAGAGAGTAGCGATACCTGAATATATCTCTTTGTATGAGAGAGAGAAAAGAACACACGAGAAGAGAGGAAATTCCTGTTATTCGTTTTCTTTCTTTTTTTTTTTTTTTTCCAAAAAATTCAGTCAACTCTCTCGTGCAACGCTCGAGAGTGGCACACTTCCGCGTCGAGAGAGCCACTATTCCAATACGCGAATCTCGGCGGGGCTCATTACGAGAGCCAACGCGGAAGACTTCGTTCGGCACGGCGTAACATTACGCAAACGTACGTAGAAAGATTCCACTTGCACAACGTGCAAACGCGTTTTATTATGCTCACGTAACTTGTATATTACGCGTGTCACCGCCTCAAACGTTCAGTATGTTCGATTTTCGATCCGGCGGCGCCAGATGACATCAAAGATCCCGAAAAGAGGACGCGGCGTTACTACGATTGCTTCAGAATAGGAAAAAAAAAAAAAAACTAATATATACACGCACGCGCGCTACACCGGTAAGAAATTCTCCGAATGTCACTGTACTTTTGCGAAAGAAATAAATCAAGTTCAACAAGTAAATCGATGTTTACGCAAAAACAAAATTCAATGCTCACCGCGCTCCCACAAGATCGTCTCTCACGCACAAAAAGAACAAATTTCGATCTTCTTCCTATATGAATTATCGACAATAAATCTTTACGTTGACACACAACAATTCGCAAACAGGTATCAAAGGATAATTTTTTTTTACTTAAAAAACGGAACATTATTGCCTTGAAAAAAAAGAATTAACTTAAGTCCGATTAATGATTTTTCCTTGAAAAATTGCAAACAAAGAAGAAACTTCATGTCAATTACGCTTAGATAACTTTGTAACAATTAATATTGTTCGGACCAACTAGTGTCCATCATGATTTATACGTACAATCGGTTTTTTTTTCTTTTTTTTTTTTATCACAAACAAAGATCTTTCAAAGAGAAGCGTTCGTCTTCGATAATTATGATTACCGTTTGACGCTATTATTAAAACTAGCGTACAAATCACACCGTAACCAACCAGACTGTTCGCGCATGTTTTAATACGTAATCGTAATCGGAAAGCCGTCGGCCGATAAGCAGCGGCATCGCGATTTCTCACGAGAAGAAGATTCATTTTAAGTGTTTTATTAATGACAACGTTATACAAAGTAACATTGAATGATCAAGAGAACACTTCCGCATTCTGTGATTGCGTAAGTTTACACACCTTGCAACCTTGTGACACGCGTATCCGATGCACTTGCGCATTCGTTTGCATTAGCGCGACGTTATTATTTTTCTCATTCGCGAATCCCTCGCGTTATATGTGACATAGGGTAAAAGACCCAATTACCGTCACCCTAAGCTATTTTATTTAAAATATTAAATAAATCTTAAAAAGTTATGCATGTGAAAACAATCTAACATAGAATTTTAAGTGCAATTAATATAACAAAAAATCCAGCAGTCAACATTCGTGTCTCATTTCTTTCATTTTAGGGGGTGACAGTAATAGCTCTCGCATCGTTCTTTTTTAATTATTAAATTTATAAATAAAAAATAGAGATTTTGAGAGGTGTGGTATATTATTTTGTTTCTTATATAAGAGACATCGAATGATACCAGATAAGAAGAAAAACACATGTTTTTTGATCAAATAAGTAGTAAAAACAATTCACTAACGCCAGAGTGTATTATTCAGGTGACAGTAATTGGGTCTTTTACTTTAATTGCGCGCGCCCACGCGCGTAGACGCTTTTTTTTTCTCACTCAAAACTCTGGGCGCGACAAAATCTTACGATCGAGCGCTTTGCGATCGCGCTTTGTCGTTGTCTCGAGATCACATGGAAATGTTCAACTTTCGTGAATGTGTTCTCTTCTTTGAATAATTAAAGCGACGACGACGACGATGCGGCAGTTGTTTAATGTGTGTCGGGCGATACACAAATTCGCACAAGTAAAATTTGAAGATTGCACGACCGAAAATAATCGACATCAAAATGCAAAGCTATCGTCGATATTTATCCGATCGACCTGATCTTTTTCTTTTCGTAACGCGCACGTTGCGTTTGCGCATGAGAAAAAGAGAGAGAGAGAGAGAAAGAGAACACACTAAAATCAAGGAAATAAGGTCAAAAAAAAATTTAACGGAATTGTTTCCGAATTAATTAATTTCGAGACTTCAAGTTCTGTTTAAAGCGCCTTTCACCGTCTTTGCCTCGTAACGGTAACACGGATGGATGCTGGAAGCAATTCGACAGATGCCCTAACGGTGCGTCCTATATTTTCTTTGTGTTACACTGGATGCGTCACGTGCCGTTCCCGCCGTCGTCGTCGCCGACTCGGTGTAATCGTTGAAGTTGAAGACCGCCTCACACAATGGCTTTGTAATGACCAGTTTTCAAAAGAGAACAAAACCGCGTGCATTCAAGACATCGAGAAAGTACGTGAAAGTGCAACTGAGCAAAAAATCTATTCGGCTTTGTTGTTATTTGTTTTTAACATTATTCCTCGCCCTGTGTCAATTGAACCGACATGAAGAATCCGCGTTCGCAACGAACGAGCGATAAAACGAGCGATAAATGATCGGAAACAAATTTAGTGATTGTTTTTATTTTGTTCTACAAAATAACAAAAATAAAATAAAACGCATGATAAATGCACGACGAATGATAAATGTACGGAGAGAAACATCTTTGTGCGCGTTTAAAATCTTATCAATTCTTGTAAAAAGTTAATAATGTGTCGTTTGATTTACAAATTTAATAAGAACATTAACAATCTTATTGCGCATAACCGCGGAACTATGTTCTTTACTTTATTATAATTTTTTATTATAGTTTAGTTTTTATTGTTAGTTAGATTATATAAGAGAGAATAAAATTGCACACATTTGCATGATATACAAATTGATGAAGTTTTTTCACACCGCTGATTGTTTTTTCAACGTTTCAAAGCAATCAAACAAACACAAAAAAAACCGAGACGTTTTATATGTTAATTACGCACGTTTATACATATAATTAGCAGAACAAAAATTGCAATGACATTCAATGACAATTGCAATAGATCGTAATAATTTATGAGTTACATTTATGAGTTACATTCTATTTTAGCTAGCAATAAGTCTGCAATCTTCTTCCGGGAGAAAATGGAAAAATAGATCTAATTAAATCTAAATTAAATCTAAATAAATATAAAGTAGATCTAAATAAATATAAAGCAAATCTAAATAGATATAAGTAAATCTATATAAAAATTTACACTTTTATTTATTATTAGATCTTTTGATCTATTCAGATCTGTTCAGATCTGCTTAAATCTAAGTAAATCTGAGTAGTTTTAATATATTAGATCTGAGTATAGATCTAAAGTAAATGTAATAATATATAAAAGTGTAAAGTTATACAAATTTACTTTTATATTTATTTAGATCTACTTTATATCTATTTAGATTTAATTTGGATCTAATTAGATCTATTTTTTCATTTTTTTTTTTTATCTCGTTAAATTTAAGTTAATCTAATCCATTTTTCCCGGAATGTTAATAAATAAAAATCAATTTCGCATCATATTTTATTTCCAATGGAAACATACAGAAATAGATAGAATGTTATATATTTTATATTTTAATATCGCACTCCCGAGCGTAATTACATGTTTTTCTGATTCTTTATATATGTAAATACACAATCTGTTTTTCTCTTGATAGACGAGTCAATATGACATAACGTGTTATATATATATATTTTTTTAATATAAGTTTGTGTAATCGTTGTAAATTGTATAATTGTCTTTCTTTTTTTTAATGTATAATTTTCTGCATAAATCGTACATCGTAGGTTATTCACAAAAACTATTTGATTAAGCAATTTACTCACAAAGTCGATGTTAATCGATTGATAAAGTGTGAGGAAAAAGTTTTTTATCATCTATCGCGGTTTTTAATGCTCATTATCCAAACATTTACTAAGAGTTTTTTCTCGATTTATTCGAGTTAAAGAATTGAACTTCGGACTTTATAGCAGAAATTATAGCAGAAGATTTTTATATCGATAAAATTGAATTTTCAATTTTTATTCTAATTCATTTTTTTGCGAGTTTTTTCATCTTAAATTCACTGCATTCTGCAGTGAACAAGAAATTTGTTGATCGTGGCGAAAATATTTATATAGATTTGACAATATAAGCAACTCTCGGTCATATATATATATATATATTTCATGAAGTCGCTTTATAACAGTTAACTAGTCATTGGACTAATGAAAGTAAAAGAAATGATCCCGTGTACCGAGCGTTATAAATAAAACAAGAGACACAACGCGTGTTTAACTCCGATGAATCGCGGTGAAGCAATACCGAAAGCAAGAATGCAACGCGACCTTATTGAGTATCTTTTTATGCGTGTAGTGACCAATTTACAAAACGCTTGACGCGTGTCATTTCGTCCCTACCAAAGTCCAAGATAAAATTTCTTTACAATATTACTTTCAAAAAAAAAAGAAAAAAAAATTTTTTTTGAAATAAATGTGTGAAACAAAAGATAATAAACTTTAAGTCTCACTAAATGTGTGATTGAAGCTGCAAAACAATTGTGCGAAGTACATAAATAAACAAACATCTTCGAATTTTGCATTTCAGGTTTAAAACAAGTCAATTTTGTTTTTATATCACATGTTTAACAATGACTAAACCATTTAAATCTGCATTCAGACTTAATTATTGACGCGCAAATTACACAAGAACAAGTTAGTTAATTTATTCTGTGGCGTGTAAACGGAGAAACATGTCGACGCAAAATGCAAAAATATAAAATTTATCATTAATTAAAATCAAATCTGTTCTAGAGTTAACCAAATATAAAATCCGAAAATATAAAATTGAAGAATACAATTCAGTAGAAAACAATTTCGTTCTCAAGTCAACAAAGAAGACTCATATGGTTCTTACTATTGTCTTCGTGTTGTTTTACATCACATAAAAGAGACATAGAATGAAATCATTACTTTCTTAAATTGCACATGTCAACAGATAATGACAGGTGAAAAGACAGAATTGATCGCAAAATTAAGTTCGAGATTAATGGACATCGATTCAGAGATGTGCGCGTGTGTGCGAACTCTTATGCGCTATTATAGCGTATTGCAACTTGTAATTTAATTTTCAATGCTTTGTATTTGTGAGATATCGGTTCGTTGACTTGTCGCATTTGTACCGTGCGATTTTCGCGTTTAAACTATTGTTAAAGGAATCAAGCAAGCGGAACCGTCACGAGAACCGGCTTACGAAAAGTAACGTTGTACAGCATGAACAAACAAAACGGGTACGTGTGCACGTATCAAAAAGGAGCACGAAGAAGATCGGATACGTGACTAAAATTCATGCGCGAAATTCTCGGGGATAAAAAAAGAAAGAGGGGGAGAAAACTGTGGGAGATCTGCCGACACCAATGCGTATCATCGTGCATGACTTTGAATTGCAATTGTTATCAATATGACGATATGCGAATAATTAAACCGATATATAAATGTAAAAAAGAACGTTATCGCGTATTGCAACGTAAATTTAAAACATTTAAGTGTGTATTTCTCTCTCAAAACCACTATTTACTCTAATGCCTTTTATTTATACTGAAGAAAAAACTTATTACATATAAATTATAAACTATTATATAAAAATTTAGAATATACATAATATGTATTATGATGATATATGTACATATGTACGTGTGCATTATAATAATATAAATTTATAACTGAGATATTGAATATATATAAAAGTGCATCACATATCAAATATGTATTTATTATTAAAAATTAATTAATAATTAATATTTTCATACAATATTTAATAAATTACAGAAATATCGCGAGTAAGTTTTTCTTATATACTCTTTTTTTATATACTTTATTTTTTTCAGATACGTTCAATTAGTCACAAAATTTAGGAAATTGTCGTTTTAAATTTGATCTTTTCCTCAAAGCTAAGTAATAATAATTAAACGTTTTGACGAAATCATTAAGCTTGATTATTTAATTGAGCTTTTTTTTTGGCAATGTTTATCAACGCGATCATCAAAATTCATCGGATCTATTTCTTGCTAAAACAATGTTTACTTATTATTTATAGTAATTTTTTTTTGCCAGTTTAAAGAGGATCTTTAAGTGTAATATATTTTATATTTGTTTACATTATTATTTATTACGCTAACTTCAAACTCTTGTAGCAAGTTCTCGATAGTAAGTTTCTCGCGGAGTTGACCATTTCTCGATCGTTTGTTCGGAAGAGAAATGTGCCATTTCGTAATCGTCGCGAGAAAAGTGTAATGTTCATTATGCAATAATGTCCATAATGTTTCTTTTTCAATTCGCAATTTTCGAAGAAGCATACTGTGTTGTGTGTTTTTGTCAACAAATTTCAGTGCAGTTATACTTCTGAATATTTTAGAGAGATTTAAATACACACAAAAACTACAAATTTCACATATTTAATGTACAAAAAAAAAATACGTTGATGATATATTTAAATAAAAGTTCTTACATGAAATTCAGAAATGAGGAGTATTTACATAGTTTTTCTTTACCCTTCACCACATTAGGAGCAAAGCTTAAATTTCAAACGCCAAACATTTCCTATTTCGTTAATATAAACGACATGTAAGGAAAAATATACAATCAGTTTACAAGCGTGATACACGCACGCACGCACCCATGCACGCACGCACGCACGCACCCATGCACGCACGCAAGCACGCACACACACACGCACACATCTAAACTCACTCATGCTGATTTCGCGAAGTGATACGTTTCATCCACTCGACGATCTCTCGGTGGTAGAAGCCGAGAACTCGAAGAACGTTCCCGTAGGTGGATGCAACGTAACAGAGTGACGATGAAAAACTGTAACTGGAGAAAAACGCGCGTCGCGAATGCTCGACAGCGAGCAGATACGGACGTGTCTCGCGTATCAAATTGCGAATGACGTTAATCTTCCACCAACCTTATTTGACGATCGAAAAAATAATCGACAAAGGGAATCCTCGCGTGGATCTCGATGACAGGCAATGACAGGCAGGCAGACGGGCGGACCAAGTTGACAGCAAGTGCTCCCGGATCGGAATAAACGGCCGACTAGATGTGTACACCGGCAGGTAATGTAATAACTTTCTCCTCACGCGTGCGGATTCTATTCCTAATTCCTTTCTTCTGCCCAGTCGATCTGGTCGCGAGTAAATCGGCTCGTATTTTGTTACCTCCGTCGACCATGCCATGGGTCTTACTTTTTCCACCTCCTTTTTCTTACCCCTTCCTCCATCGTGGTGTATCCCTCCTCCTTCTGCTCGTTCTTCTCCTCACGCCACATCGCCTGTAGATCTTTTCGTTTCGCTCTGGTCCTCTTGCACCTCGCCAATGAATGATCCTCCCGAAGAATGAGGTCAAACGGGAAGTATTACTAGCGCACGTGACGTTAGTGAAATGTTGACCTTGCAAAGACGCAAGAATCGAGGGAACTATTACCACATTGCCACATTTGGTGCGCATGAATAATGTTTACGATAATGCGGAGGGTAAATTTATTTTTTTTTCTGAAATAAAATAAATTCACTCTTCTAACGGCCACAATGCGTTAGAGCAACCTTAAGACTTTGAAAAATGGTAAAACGTAAGCAATAAACAAATCACTGTTGCCATGTGAAATCGATTGGTTGCTCAAGTTCTTTACAAGTGCTACGATCTCAATTATCTTCCCACATTTTTCATTCCCATCGTGAAACTTCTTCGTTAACATCCTACATTCCACAAAATTAACAAACTTGAAGTCATTTACAGGTTGGTCGTGTATAAAAAGTTATCTTTATTTAATAAATAGACGTTTCGGTCACACAAGTTTGGACCTTCTTCAGTATGAAAAAGTTAAAAGTTCAAATAAGAAAAAACATTTTAGTTCACTACATCACTAACAGATAAATGAAATGATGTCGATAAATTACAATAATATAATGTGTACTGATATTCAGTACACATGAGTGATGTAGTGAACTAAAATGTTTTTTCTTATTTGAACTTTAACTTTTTCATACTGAAGAAGGTCCAAACTTGTGTGACCGAAACGTCTATTTATTGAATAAAGACAACTTTTTATACACGACCAACCTGTATTTTACTGCTCGTATCGGCCCTTGATTTATTTGATTATTTCACGAGCGATTGATTGACATTTACATATCAATTTTACTGGTTCTTAACGTAGACAGACAAAAACTTATCAGTTATTATAAATAATTGAAATGAATTGAAAAAATTCGGAAAAAAGTCCCGCATGTATGAACAAATTCGATATATTCAATTTTAAATAATTATTACTTGTAATCATGCATGAGATCGACGTAATCGCGTATAAATGATTTTACGCACTTCGATGATGTATAATGTATTTTCATAAAAATGAAGGACTTTTTTTTGACTATTATTATCTGTCATATATCATTTGTAACATTATGCATAATGTTAAACTTGATAAAGAAATTCATGAATGTATAATTAATTAATAAAAAATATATTAATTTTATTTTTAACAACAGAAGGTTTGAATAAGTAAAAAGATCTTAAAATATCACAAACTATCGATTGTAGATCAATTTTTTTAGGTTTTAAAAATGTCCAGAATTTTCCGAAATTATCGCGTCGTTATATTGGTGCAATAATACCGGTTGAAATATTTCATTTCTAATATTCATACAAAAAGTATACTCAAATCTTCTTTCGAGTCGAATATGCGTGTGTTTGTGTGCGTATTAATAAATATTCGATGACATTTGCACGATCGAAAATGAGAAAAAAAAAAACAACAGAAGTTTTTATTATATGATAGGAATTGTTAAGAGAGACATAATTTATTAATCCTCGATTTACATTAATAATGTTTAATAATTTTTTCTGACATTTCGATATTACATCAAGAATATGTTTTTATATAGTTATTACAATAGTTATTAATTTCTTTTTTTGAAAATTGCGAAGTATTACGTACGAAGACGAAAATCACGTCATATTCTCGCAGCTGATTTTTAATAGGTAAAAAAACAGATTCTTATTCTTAGAATTAAGACTTAAAATTAAGACTCCAAAAGAGAAACAATGCCGTTACGATTACCTGATAGCCACGCTTCGTTTCGGTGAAAGAAGACGAAGTAAAGTTGCCTCAGAGACGACGGATATCGACAAATATTAATATGTACAATCATATATAATTAATATATTTAGCAAGCAGTAGATAAAAATATTTTCAAACCCAAAACTCTGTCGCGTATGTGAGAACGCGACAAATTTTTTAAACAAAAAAATATATATATTCAAAATTCTTTCCCAAACTATTTGCGGAGTTGAGCAGATTCTCGATAAAGCAAGGCACGGTTATACGGATGTACATCGCGCGGGAAAGATCTTTCCTTATTATTTTTACCTGTCCGTGTATAAATTTTCTTTCTTTACGTTTCGCGAATCACGATATCCATTTTGAAAAGCGATCTTTTATTATTCACATAATTATCGTTGTGTTTTTACAAGTGGTAATAATAATACACGCAAAGTAATGGAGTTATAAGAGTTAATGGCCACGATGGTTAATCAGGTCCCATTTTGGTTTTTTTTGTTTTTGTGTTTTTTTTTTTTTTTACGCACACACGTGCACGAACCGGCACACAACGCAATAACAATCTACTAGTCTAGTCCCAAATGTAAGTTTTACCAATTATCGTATATGGAAGAACGCAGAGTCGATGTATCGTGTGTAACAGCTTCTTGCGAGTGTCGATTATTAGCGTTGCCGCCGTGCCTATCGTCGAAAACGATTTGTGTAAGGCACGTTTAAATACCCTTTTTGTTAAACAATGATATGTCTGTTAGGCGCGCAAGAGTGTACTCGCCGTTTGCGAACAATAACGTGCGTCGCGATACAAAGTAATGACGCGATACAAAGTAATGACAATTATTGAGATAAAAAAGTGAGATACGAGGGAAGAACTGATATCCGTCTAATATTGGTTGGATCGGCACGAGGTTTCGTAAAGAAACAAATATTTCGAGTAAAGAGACAGAACGGAAGGCTGATTTTGAAGAAAATATTCGAGAGAAAAATACACACACGTTATATATATATATATACAATCATCTCTAGCAGATGAAAAAACAAAAACTTGTAAAGAAATTTTTTTTTTATATTAAATATAAATTACAACAAGATCAATTGTTCACTTATCGCTTCGACTGAAGTTTACGAAGCTCGTAATTATAACTCATGATCGATCATCTCCAATGATGTTTAATTTCAAAAAAATAATTATATAAAAGACGTGAGATTATAGTTTACGTATTAAATGTCTCAGTCAACTTAGAGAGTGCGCGAGATGATCTTGAGATGAAACCGACTCACTAAAATCACTAAGAAGCTTTGCACATAATGTGTTTGTTTTTTTTTTTTTTTTCACGTCACGTGTAACATGTAAATTCTCACAAATATAGAAAGCAACAACGATCGTAGTGCGACAACGATAAATTTAGATAGCGCGATGACTCGCAACTAACGGATTGTAATCGCGGAAAAACAACTTTTGCCGAAGCAGCAAAAAGATCATTTATCACATGATCTTAGCAAAAATTGATTTTCTTTCTTTTTGCGTACAAGTTTCGTGAATATTTCGAAAACATTTATAAAAATTATTTACAAAAGAGAGGCGAAAGAACGTGTACGTTTGAGAAATACATCCGATAACATCACGGAAAAAAATGAAAACTTGATGTTCTGAGTTTGAGAATTACATGAATGAATCTTTTCCCCGCGATCGGAGCACATTATATTTTGACAAGTACGACGTTAAGATACCGCGATAAAAACAAACTATCACGATTGAGAATGATCGTTTTTTTTTTTTTTTTTCACTTTCCACGATTACGTGTGTATGTAAGGTTCATACGCACGTTGATACGAGTATCTCGATAAACCCCACGAATTCGCGGAACGCGTCTCGCTTACATTTAGCGGAACGGTATAATTGGAATACCAATCGCGATGGAAGATATCTTCTAACTGTTGTCTTATGTTATCCTTGGTTGGATGTCCAACACTCTCGAACACGGTACCGATGCCTGAAATAAACATTGGCATGTTTTCCAAAAAGAGAAAATGTGAAAAAAATAAACAATACCTCACTGTTGTTATTCCAACTTGTCTTATTTGATTTTCGCATCCATCGGGCGAGGAACAACTTACCGGCCGTGTCGATGAAGTAATCGCCCGACCAGTTGCTCGTTCCGATATAAGCCGCTCCGTCGGTGACCATGTATTTGTTGTGGTTCACCCTGATGAACGGTATTCTGTCTAAGTAAGAATTGGTGGGCACGATAAATCGTTTCTGTAACAATAATCAAAGTTTTTTACTAGGCGACCGTATGTCTTCTTCAGACAAATGCATTCAAGCGAAGAAAAGGAGTATTCACCACTTCGATTTTGATGTTAGCGTAACTGTATGTGAGATCCTGCAAGGATTTAAGAAAGTACGATTCGGACGGCCTCGAGTGTTTCCACCATGAGATCAGAAGCCGCACGTTTACTCTGCGATCAATGGCCGCTGCTCTTAGAGCGTTGTCTATTATAGGCCAGTATCTACGAACGTAAACAAATATAAAACAAAAAACGCTAAATTTGACGGAAGGAATAAGAGAACGAACATATAAAATATAACATTTACAGTGTGAACATTAAATAAATATTAATAAAAAAACGTCTCGAATTATTATTTTTTATATATCTCGTAGCGCGAATAAATAAGTTTTGTTTGTACGTACTTTATTTGCGCGGTGTATATCGTCAGCGGGAGGTAATCCATTACCGAAATGTAAATGAACTTCTCTGCTTTGGCGATGCAGTGCAAAATCGCGTCTAAGTCGTTGCTTCTGCCCTTCGGCGAAAATGGAGGGGGTGAGCTCTGTAACGTCGCATTTGTTTTTTTTTCTTTTTTTTCAGTTCTCAAACGTCTATAAATGCTGCTTATTACTTGTGTGTGTGTGTGTGTGTGGTTACTAACCGCAATAAATAATTTGTACTTGTTCTTCATGTATGAGAAATTCATAGGATTATCTATGTTTATCTTTGTGCTGAGGTAATCTGGCCACGTAGAAGGCACTTTACCGTCTTCGCCTAACTTCCAGTACACCTATAAGTTTAAGAATCGATATATAATCGCGCGATTGTGTATACATCGTTTTGTCGACTCGATTGCGATAAATATACATATATACATCCGCATGACGATAAATCCGCGTAATTTCTCTTACGTCGAATATCTTGGCGTAATCGCTCGCCAGGCAGGAACAGTTTAAAGCTACCAAGCCGAGTTCCTTCACTTGCGAGAGAGATCTCCAGTCCATGTTCGCTGATCCGACGTAAACGTGAGTGCGATCGATGAGCCATAATTTCGTGTGGAGCACACCACCTCCCAACAATCCGGCGAAGTTTAAACTTCTCACCTAAATTTGAATAAAAAAAAGAAAAAGAACAAAAAAAAAACACACCACATATGTTCATATTTATAACAAAATGTGTGTGTGTGTGTACATAATTAACAAAATAAAATATGAAACAACCAACCTGTGCGTGAGCCTTTTTGGCTAAGATTAGTGTGTCTACGTTCGGAGACAAGCGGGAAGGAAGATTTTGTGCTATTTTTAGTGCGATCCCTCGATCTCTCCCGGCCTCTAGAAGCGCCTGGAAAACCTGTTCGCCCTGCGCGACAGATCGATACGCGTCGTTTATATGGAAATTGAGACCGTTTTTGCGACGCTCGATAAAAAACCGTCGCTCTGACACACGCGATACTTGCCTCCTTAGCGCTGTCATCAGGAAACACATCCTCCCTCTTCATTGTCCAATAGAGCGACGCGATCTCGATGGTTTCCTGCGCCATTCCGATGAGTTCCATCCAGGAATCGTAGATGGTCTCGTGACGCGGCGCTTCGTCGCTGTAATTCATGCCCACGGGTATAGTCTCCACCAAGGATACGTTGCAATAGTCCATGCATATCGATTCTGAATCCGTCACGGTCGCGTTCAGCGCGTACTTCTCCGCGTGGTCCGACAGCGGCCACAGCACGACCAAAATGATTAGAATCAGAATGACCGTGATCGGTATGCAACTAGGTCTGCACCAACCTTCCCATCTTTGACAGTAGAGAATAACGTGTATATATTTATAATAAAAAAAATAAAAAATAAAAAAATATCTTGTAAAATTTCGTTTACGTCATTGTGTAAAGGAAACATATTTTCGACACGTACTTTGCATTCGCAAGAGGGTCGTCCATGTCGCTTCTCAACATAAATCCGGACTGGTCCCATAACTCGAAATCATCGTCGCCGCCCCCCGGGGAGCTTACGTCCAGTCGTACATTCTCGGACACGGTCTGCAATGCCATACATCACGCGTCATAATTTTTACGGTTAAAGAAAGGACGCTATTTGACACTTTTTTTTTAGGGTTGGCGCAAGTCCACGCCTACCATTCTCTTTCTCACTGATTCCTGACTTGTTTGCTCCCGATGAGCACGTCGCAAAATGACGATTCGAGATCGAGATTGTGCGAGAAACAAATAAATAAGAAAAGTGGGCGTAAACCAATCCTCCAGGTCAGAGCTCTAAACTAATATGGAATGTCAAGACGAAAACGTTGCGAGAATAGCGTTAAGTATTGATTTTATATACACAGTATTGGTTTTATATAAAATATTAAAACGTTGCGCACACGTGTTTCTGAGATTCGATGTAAAAAAATGAGATCTACTTCGTTGTATCTCGTCGCGTTTTGTCGCTATTCTTATCTCAAGTCTTGAATTATAGTCCAGCTGCATGTGCATCAGTTGAATTACAATCTCGTTAATATGGAAACGCACGGACTTCGTTGTACGCTCTCACGTGACGAGAGAGAAAATGAACCACCTGCCAGATTAATCGGGATTTTCCTCGACAACAATAGAAGAAGACATCGCGAGAGAACGAGAAGATTTTTACATTGCGCGCTTTTTCCAATTAAAAAAAAATTACGCAGGTTATTAAAATGCTATTTATCTTGTGAAACCTGTTTTGGAAGTTCATGCTGTGTGTGTATTGAGCACCTCAGATATAAAAATTATTTCTTCTCTTTTTCTTTCTCACATTATTTCATTTTCTAAAGTAAAAAACCCAAAAATAAATACACGACTGGTCAAAAGCAGTTCTTTTTTTTTCGCACGGCAGCTTCAACGATAGGAAAAAAAAAACAGGTCAGTAAAGAAATTCGAGCAGATCAATATCGTAAATTAGGTGACCGTCCCACGCGCGAATAGTGAATTCGGCACACGTGCCTTTTCCGAGCTATTTCTCCCATGACAATGACATCAATTTTTTATGTGACTCGTCACCTAGAGTTCTCGCAAAACTGAGACCTCACTTTGTGACCGCACGTCGCGGTCACAAATAAAGACTCAGCGCAAGAATATTCATAGAAAAATAAAAAATTTATTTCATTCTCTTTTCTTTTCCCGCGCACATTGTTATCTTCCGAAAGAAGAACTCACCGACAATTTGTGTTTGAGTCGCGGCGCTCGGTTCTTGCGTTGCGGCAACAGCACAACCACATCCTGATCCTTGTCCCGCGATCCCGCGGTCGCGTATACCTTCGTGGCGGTTGTTTCCTTTGTTGACGACGACGTTGCCGGAGCGGTCGGTCCCCCGGCCGTGGAATATTTCGAGAACGCGACGTTATTCACATTATTGCTACCTCCGTACGATACGTTGTGCGTGTTATTCACCTCCACAGAGAGAAAATTGTTTATTTCCGCATTGCTTGATTTGCTTCAATTGGTAAATTTGTGTTTTTTTTTTTTTTTTTTCAACTCTGAGAGATGTATATTAAGAAAGTACAATAATATTCGAGATATTGAAGGAAATTAATTATTAAGAAATTGTATCTATCTTGTGATGTGTTCTGTCAAGCTGTCGATCTTCGCTTTTTGAATTTTATAGAAATCCGTATAGAACGTCGTCATAAATTAAATGTCGAGAACACTAATAAAAACATACACGTGAAACAATTTTATTTTTCACATGTAATTTCACAGACTTCAATAAAAAAAAAAAAATTATTCATATTCAATTATTCAATAAATAAAAACTATTGTATAAATGTGAGATACTCAATTGATTCACATTTATACAATAATTGATTAACCTTTTCGCTCCGGGGATTTTTCCTTTGAAATTGACCTCGCATTTTAGCTGAAAAAGTTAATAATAACCTGCTACCCCCCCCTTCAAAGTTAATTTTGAAGGTCAAAGAAGTAACCAGGATTTTTTTCAATTTTTTTCCTAAATTTAGTGCATTAAATTGACCTTATAAACATCTATTACGTTCGCTTTTCTTGCTGGTCCATATATGGACCAGTCCCGGAGCGAAAAGGTTAACATTTATACAGTAAATAAAAATTATTGTATAAATGTGAGATATTCAAACACAAGAAATGCGAAACATTATTAAAATTAAACATACAGATTATGAAATGTGAAAAACATAAAGAAAAACATAAATATCCCATCGGAACGTAAATTATATACAAAGTGCTCCAGAGTCGGGTTCTAGCTTTATTAGGTACATTTCTTATTAATTATCGCAAAGTAAATTACTTCTTGCATTTGCTGCTGTGTAATTTGATACTGCGCACTCAATGTTTAACTGGTCTTGTTGAATAAGAGATTGTTTGCTAATCAGCAGCAAACTATCACCTTCGATGACGTGTTATCGATATTGTGTCGTTTTTTCCTATTTGCAGCACTTTCACCGAATACAAACATTCTTGCATCAAGAAATAAAAATTTAATCACATACTTTCTTCACGTCTACCTCTCAATGTTCACTTTTATGTCAGATAAAATGAAAACTGCTAAACAATAAAAATGTCATGCAAACATACACGTTCACTCTCACTTACTTGCACCAGGATGTGGCATGCCTGCGACGCTATTTGGAACAGTCCGTCCTGCAAGTTCCGCCCGGTGTGCGCGGAACTGGCTCCACCCCCGCCGCCCATTTTCCAACCGAAGAACGACATTTCGATTTGCGTCCGATGCACCCGCGCTCGCGTTTAATGCATCGTCGCGAGTTGCTCGCCGTCCTCGTCGTCGATCGAACTCGCGTGCATACGGAGGCCGGCGTTTCCGTTGTCCGACTTTTGTTGCACCGTATCCGACGTTCGCAGTTTGATATCTGTTCGGCGGAACAAAAAGAGAAGTGTCATTTCCCGTCTTATGACTGCGCGGCACGTGGCGTCTGCGGCAAAAAAAAAGCGGCTTCGCGCGCGCGACTCTTTAAAGTTTAATGCACACGCGCGCGCGCGCGCGCGAAGGTTGTGATCACAGCTTTGACGGCAACGAAACTTTTTTTTTTTTTTTCTATTCCAACAATAAAACACGTGAGATAAAGCTCGCGGAAACTTTCTTTTATTCTAATAATAAAATCGCGCGGCGACGTTTCTATTTTTGTTTGCTTTGTATATCCTTCAAAGCATGATCGCGCGAAAACAATGACGCAACAAGAATAAAAGTTTTTCTTTCTCAAGGATACTTTGGAATAATAAGAGGAATATATGCGCACGGAGAAATAAAAGATCGCGTACATAAATTAATGCGCTCTATCGCACCGTTCAATCTTCTCGGCGACATAAGTGATCTAAAAAAAAAAAAAAAAATCCTCGTGTGTTCGTCATGAATTTTCATTTTCATCGACAGTTCCAAGCTTATCGGAAATCAAAACATTCTCGGCGTATGGTGACTACTTCCACACTCGACACGTCTGGCTCTTTAATTAAAAGCATCTTACAAGCTCGTTTTCGCTTCTTTTAAGTTGCAAAGAGACAAATGTTCTATCGTTCTTGCTTGAGAAAAAGTAAACAAATGTAAATACACGTTAATCGTCGACACTAGGTCGTGATCGATAAAAAAACGATTAGCGGATGTTTTGAGTCATATATTTGCGACAATCCCGATGACTTTCGTTTTGTTCGTTTCTAAACGTCCTTCGCGACTGTAAATGTTTAAACTCGATAGGCACGCGACGTCTGTCTCTCTCTCTCTCTCTCTTTTTTTTCTCGTTTTATTTTTCCTCCGTTTTTTTTTTTTTTTGACGAAATCGATTAGATCGAGTCTGTTGCCGGGACGACGATCCACATTGGGGCGCGCGGATGACAAACACGTCTTTCCTTCAGCGCGCGGAGAAAGAAACGATCGAAAGTTCTTCCATGCCGCGCGAGGCACCTGCGCAGATAAACGTCCTCGTAGCCTCAATAACGTTCCGATTGATATAAAGGGATGTGACGATTAACTCTCTCACGTTCTATATATATATATATATATATATATATCTTTCGTCCTTCGACCTAAATTCTACGACGATAACTGATGAATATTCGAATGTGTTACATACGTATTCAAATTTGTATATCTCGCACGTGTTAAGTTTTTTCATCGATAACGCAAGTTCAAAACTGAGGTCTGATTAAGTTGAAAATTATTCAGAAAATTATTCAGTTCGTAATAGCGAGTGACATCTGACATTTTACAATTATGTAAATTTACATAAGCAACGTGTGTGTGTGTGTGTTGCAATTGCACGTCAAATAATTCTGGCGTGTTTTTGTAACGACGATAAACAGTGATAAATTGAACGGTTACAACACGACGAGCTCTCTCGAAAAGACACAGCATAATCCGCGATTGCCAGAATATTTGTATACTTTGTGTTTTCTATCTTCTTTCTTCCTAAATGTTAAAATGTCATTCTTTTTTTAAAGAGACACACACTCACGTGTTTGTTGCGCGGCTTCATCGAAATCTCGCCATGATTTTCTAACCGAACGCGATCAAATGCGCTCGCGACTTTTTTTTTTATCTGGGAGCAGGACACATAACGTGCACACGAGGATTGGCGCTTATCACACGGGTGAATGATCGAACCGATCGACACGACGTGCGACCGAGCACGGAAACGACACAATTTGACAAGAGGTATGCGAAACCGAAAATACCGGCGATTATACGCGAAGGGCGCGCAATTGAACGCGATACGACACGAAATGAATCAATTATTGTGTGTCGGCGCGTCTCTCGATCTAGAGAGCGCCGCGCGCGCTACGGGACACTTTCGGTTGCGACTGTTTCGTTCGATCTGTCATCATTGCGAGCAACACATATACGGGAGAAACACAACGTGCATGCGCGCGGAGCATCCCTTCGGCGCGATCCCAGCGAGAGCGAAATATTTTCGTCGATATACACGCCCTCGTTATCGATCATAGAAAGGGAGGAGGGTTTTCCGCGCGCGTTCCCGCGCACCGTATCCTCACGTGCACGTGGTGATTTTTCCTCGCCCGCACCGTTTTTTTTTTTTTTTCCCCGGGAATGTGAGATTGTTCCCATTTTCCCCAAAAAAGTTTCAAATTAGAACATCGGTTTTTTCTTATCGTCCTTTGTGGGTCTTGCATTTTTTGCCTCGTAGCTTTCTTCCCGTCTGTTCTCGTCTCTTTCTCTCCTTCTCTTTCACCTTTCACCAAATTTATGATTTCAGTTTCTATGGGTAAGTAAAAAAATCGGTGATCGATGGCGTCTCGGATCGTCCGGTCGATCGTCACAAAGGAAAATCGCAAAATTATTGGACTCTCTTGTAGGCGCGCATCGCCACACATTTCTTATTCTTTTTCCGTTCGTCTTTGAATAACGCGTTTACAATGCGTTCTCGTAAATTTTTAACACTGTTTTTTTTTTTTTTTTTTTTACCCCCTCTTACTACTTTGCGCGACCGCTCGAATGTTTCTCTCGAATGGAATCCGTTCACTTCATTTTCGATTTCGAAACTGTTAGCAAGTTATAGCGACTAAAAAAGCTCCCGGACCAGCTCCCGACCGAGAGCTGACAGATTGCACGAGAAAGAAGTGCGTGAGTAAGTTATTTCGAGTTTGTAATAAAAACGTGTTTTTTTTTCTTGACTAAAATCACGAGTGTATCATATATCTAACGAGAATGCGTGCACGGACGGTGTTTTTTTTATGACATTAAAAATAATTTTAATTAAATGTAAAAGATTTGGGGGGGCTAAGTGAAGGGGGGGGAGAGGTCTTTTCGACAATTTTTATATAATTGAAAAACTGGAGTGAGTTATTATATATCACTTATTTATTATTATATATTATTCTATCTTATATATTATTCTATCATATAAAAATACTTACGTGTGTATTGAAATTTTCTAAAAAATCTCCAATTTAAATCGACCTGATGATTTTCGAGTGATTCACTGATATTCCGTTGCGAAGATTAAATTGTTTTTTTTTTTTTTTTATTATTATTATTTAACATCAATCACTCTCTTCTCGTTTAACTCTTCGTTTTGTTTTCTCTTATCATCTATATTCGGCAATTGCGCACGTTTTAAAAAAAAAAAAAAAAAAAAAAGACAAAAATCTGAAACCGCGCACCGCTCTCTTTGTCACCGCGTCGCGCCGCGCGCACTGTCGACATCTGATAGCGTCGCGTCGAAATACACGCACGTGTTGTTCACGTATCGCCGTTCGTATCGGAGCACGTGTCCTATCGACGTGAATGCACCACTCGGGAGAGATACTCGCGAGAACACAATCCGCGAAATTGCACGCGTTTGTCGAGATGTGCACGCTATCGCATCTCGGGGCAAGTTCAATCGACGTTCGGTCGTACGGACTATATCGACAAATCGAAGCGCACAAAAGACGGCACTATGCGCCGCCGCTGCTGAACGTCAAAGTTCGTGGCGTCCGTATAGTTGCTCGTCGCCGTCGTCGCGATGGCGCTACCGCCTAAACAATTTTCCTCCTCACACCCGTTGGTACACAAATCGATATTATTTAAATATCACATAGATTTTTAATAGCGATTTCGGCTGGTTTGCACCGACTGCACATTTCGGGTGTCGGTGCAAATTGTGTGTTTTTTCGGCTGGTCGAATGGCAGCAGTTCTTTGCTGGTTCCGCGTATTCGTCTGAGCTCAGTACACCGCATAGGTGCATGTTGGGTGTACACAAAGTGGCTCTCACAAATTAGTCGGAGCCAGTTAGTGTAATCAGTACACACACCGATGCGGTGTTGCACACAATTGCACCAACTCTACACAGGTGGCACACCGGTGCAGACCAGCCCCGAAATCGCTATAAGTCTCTTTTTTATCTTAATTGTTCGGTTCGATTATTTTCGGAAAGTATAATAACCGAACGCTTTAACTACTATAGCAGCAGAATTTTGTCACGCGAGAGATTCTCTTGAATTGTTAAATTCGTTTGAATTATTGAACTCAAACGACCCCGTGAACGACACGACGCGTTATCGAAAAAACTTTACGTGCGTGTCAAGTATTATATATTGCATAATAAACAAATAAGATCGTAGAATACGCGCGACAGCACCTTCTCCAAAATTATAAATTTCAAACACACTAAGCGGGAAAGTTTAATGCGAGAATATCCTTTTCGGATGGGGTTGTTTTCTTTTTCTTTTTCTTTCACGACGCCGCTGCTTCATTAAATATTTACGGCGCGTTTTCGGATCTCATAAAGAATTCGGATTCGTCTCTTTTCGGAATTCGAGAGATGTCTTTTCCGCTGCCGCCCTCTCGAACGTATGCGCAAGGCGGACGGAGCAAAGTGTTCGGTCGAACACGTCGGTCCCTCTTTTTCATCGTCTTTTATATATATATGTACATGTTATTCAAACATGCCGAACGCGCGCCCGCTCTTTCCGCTATATATAATATATAAAAAGAGTTGGGCATCGATTCGTGCATCGAATTAAACCGATGAGAAGCCAGGATGAAACGTAATTTTTTTTGTTTTCCGTACGCGCGATCGATGCGCGCGTGTGTGCGATTAGAACAACGTTTTGATACGAGGTATAGAAAAATACTGCGTTTTTTTTTTTACTCAAGTAACTACGTGCTAAAAATGAAAAACTAGTAGAATTCAAGATAAATTTAAATGACTCTTGCGAGAGCATATTTCAGATAAAAAAAATGCGAGAAATCCGAAACACGATTTCTTATCTCCCGAAGAGTTCGGGAGGGATAGGAAAAAAATGTGTCGACAAAAACACGCGAGAAGAGAGCGATGCGATACGCTAATTGTTTAGTGCGCTAGCCGACGTGATCACATTACACGCTTTGTCAAGATTATACGCGCGTTATCTAAAAACCCTCGTTCCTCTCGAAACATTCGGAGATATAGGTTTTTCATGGTGTTTTCAGTTTTATCTCTCTTTTGTGATGAAAACAATTAACGCGTAAAACGCACATTCAGGAGCGTACGTACGCGATAATCATACGGTCGCCGTTCTGTCGCGACATCTGGCGGCGCTTCCCCCGCCTTTGCGCACGTCGAGGACGCCGCCATTGTTGTAATACCCTGCCTTGGTCCGGTGCGCCGCCGCCGCTACGCCGCCACCGGAGGAGAGACGACCGACCGACTGCGTCCGACGACGGCGAGAACGGACGGCTAACTACAACGACGACGACGACGACGACGACGACACGACGATACACGGGCGTATCGCGTTATCACCGAGCTCGTTTCGTCGCGAGATCGCTGGACGTTCGCGCGGACGAGACAAGTGCGTCCTAGACGACGGTGCTTCACGTTTGCTAAAACGTGCTTCGTGGTTTTAACACGCGGTGGTGGTGGTGGTGCGTCCCGTCGAAAGACCTCGGAGCGAGAAGCGGAAAGAGAGAGAGAGAGAAAGAAAGACACAAGGAAGACAGAAGCGCCCTGGCCACTCGCGAAGGATCGCCCTGTACGACGTTACCTTCTGTCACCTACGTGCCAAGGCCAGCACGAATCGCGCGGCGGCATCCCGACCGATGCCCCGTCGACGGATTCAAGCCGGTGACGACGACGACGGTGCGAGCGTGCTGTGCATTCGGTGTTAGTGCATCATGTGATTGCTTCCACGGGCTGTTCTCTACGCCACGGTGACGGATAACTAGACCGTGTGAAGGTTAGTCGCGTCTCGTCTTGTCCTTTAGCGTGTCCTTTTTTTGCGAATCGCCGTTCTCCCGATTCTTTCGTGCTTTGTAATAATATAAACGTCGGTTTTTTCCCGTTAGAGCCGCCCGAGAACCACCGGGACACGGTCGTGTGTTGATCGTCCTTTCTCTCCTTTCTCTCCTTGAAACTTCTCCGAACGGCGGTTGCACGATCCTTTTCCCTTTTTGGGAAAAGGGATCTTCCTTTATCAAGGAGAGATCTGTTTGATTCTGCCCTTTTCGGAACAACGTTCCGCTAACAATGAAATACACGATGGAAACATTGATTATACGGTTGTTCAGGGAGCGAAAGAAAAGGGGAAGAGTTGAAGATTTAAGAGCTGCTAATTAGTGTCTCGGGTTATTTTTGACTCGACTCCGAGCACACACGTGCAAACTGTTATCACTGCTAACACAATCCTGGTTGTAACGCGAATAATGAGAGACAATTTAATTAGGAAGGACTATACGCGGATTCAAAAATATCGCTTCGAAATGAATGTCGATTCGATATGTTTATTTAGAATAAATGTATATGCGTGCGTGCGTGTGTGTGTGTGTGTGTGTGTGTGTGTTTGACATAATACTAAATTAAATTGATATTGATATTAGTCCTTTAACAAATATATATGTAATTATATAATATATACATAGATATATATAATATATAAATGCGTATATGTTTGTTTAAATATGGAGAACTATACGTGAACGTATACATACAGGTTTGTTTAAATATAGGAAATTACAGGTTTAATCATACGCGCGTTAATATGCAAAAACGTACATTTGCATAGATAAGTATTTCGTGTAACACATATATTTTCCACCTCTCGTAAGTGAAACAAACGATATAATTTATTCGAAAATATCGAGCGTCGCGATTTCAATAATTTTAAATTAAAAAAAAAAAAAACAAAAAAAAACTGAAAAAGTCTGAAACTTTTAACTTATATACGCGATGAATATATATAAATCCTATTTTTTTTATCGTTAATTAAACACCGAGATTCTATTTTAACAAAACTCCGAATTTTGCAAAAAATGTTTATGTAAAGAATATTGAAAAATTTATAGAGAGAAAGACAGATATAAATGTAATTTCGGCGAATATTAACAAAAAACAAAACAAAACTCTCTCTTTAAGGTTGCGAAGTACGAAGAAGAGATAAAAAGAGACCGTAAAAAAATTATAAGACCCGTATCGAACCAAATCTCATCGATTATTTATTTTGTTTTAGCGATTAGATAATAAAAGAATCGGGATCGATTTGATCGGGATTGATTTGATCTTTTTGTTTGGCGCATATCTTTTCAAAATGAATGTAAATCAAAGATATAGGTTTTATAACAAATTTTACTTTTCTCGCGAGCGATAAAACAAAATCGCCCGTAGTGCAACCGGCGGAAGAGGAGACAGACAGACAGACAGACCTCTGTGGCGCAAACGACTCACGGAGGTTGATCAGCTACATCGATCGCGCTTTGATTGGCTATTCAATCCGCCAGCTAGCGAGAGATATCGTCTTTCATTACATACAAACCTGCATGATACAATCGTAGCTATAATAAAGATACAGAAGAGAGATTAAAGGCTAACCGACGTTGGTGCAACCGGCTCGACTTTGCGGCCGCCTTTTGTCCCGTTCCGGCTTGGTAGTCGACGGTTTTCCCTTCCCGACCTGTTCTTGAATCTTGAGTCATTCTCCGGGCACCCGGAGGTATACCTGAAGATCATCAGATGCGTCTTCTCCGTCTCTCGTAGTTTTTATTCTGGTTTTTCTTTTTGCATCTACAGAGCGTGAATATAAATTATGACTGGTAGTAATTCCTTGAGACGCGCGTAATTTATTGCTTCACGTACGCGCGCGTTTGTCAGATACGATCTTTCAAAATATCTAGTAGCTGATCTCTCTTGATGAGATTCTCACTGTTGCCGCGTTTTACTAGATTTCTCAGAATATCGTTGAAATAATATAACCATTCGAATTTCGTCTCGTTCTATAAACGGAAACGGCGAAAAGTCAAGAGTGCATATTTCATTGCGACTTAAAAGTTCGTTAAATTTTATGCATCGCGCACAATTGCGTATTTATTTTGCTCCTGCCAATTTCATATCAGAATTTTGATTATCGCAATATTATCCGAATTACGTTGATTAATTTGTTATATTACGCGATAATTAATATTTCCGTTAACACTCGCCGAGAGGAATTCTTGTTCGAGATGCAACTCGACGAAATGTACACCGACACCGGAGTAATAGGCGAGCTACACACACACACACACAAACATACACACGGTGCGCGCGCGCGCACGCACACGTAATTTCGAATGTCAAAGGTCATAATCGATCGCACGCGTAATTGGAATCTAATGAGACTCGGGAGAGAAACCATATTTTGCTATGACAAATGATCGTCGTCATTTCCTAAAAGGTACAGCTCGATTCCTCTCTTCTAATAATATAAACGCGCGGGTTGAACGACGACGATCATATTCGTGTGTGTGCGGAGCAATTTAATAACAAACGATACAATATTCACCTTAAACGGAATAATGCGTGTCAGAATTGCCTCCCCCGGCTCTCCTCGCGGGCGCGTCTCATTAGTCATCTTGAGTATATTTGGAAACCAATTTAGATGTCGTCTAAACGTCGTTATCATCGACTCCGAGTCGCGTTGTGAGATAAGACAGTGAAGATAAGAACAATGAGAACGGATGATGTTTCACCTGAGAGATATAGGTATGACGGCGCGATGATTTAATTGCGTTGAGCGCAAAGTCTTGATACGCGCACACACACACACACGTATATAGAGTTATTTACATTACTCTTTTATGTATTCAACGTTGCGAGCAACAGAGAGAGAGAGAGAGAGAGATGGAGGAAGTTTTCGAGATCAATAACCGCGGATCGTATTTAAGATAACCGCAGCAATGAGATAAGTACGCGCAAACACACATCTCCGGTTGATCTCTTCGGACCGAATCGAAAACTCGATCTACGTGCCTCGATCTTACGTCGTCCCTTTCTCGCTTCTAGAGAAACTTTTGAACTTTTTTGTTCCACAAAGAAATAATTTCTCACAAAGTCATTGCGATCGAAGAAATATCTCTTTATTTTTTTGGAGAAAAAACAATTGTCTCGGTTATACAGTCGTGAATATTTCCGTGTCTGAGTTTTTTTTTTTTTTTAACGCGATGAAGAGACGACGTGTCACATTTTCGTGGCGCTTTGTAAACCTGTGAATAATTTAACTCCGGCTTGTGTGTTATTTCTCGTTTTTGTGTCGGTAAGGTCTNTTTTTTTTTTTTTTTTTTTTTTTCAAGATACGAAGTTTTTATCGCGCACGGTATCGTGCGCGCGTTCGCTCCGCGAGGAAAATTCGTGTCGACTCGAACAGGTTTTCGACGCGGTAGTTTTCGAGATTTTTGATGATGACGCGTGTATTAAACACATATACATATACGCTCGAAATCCAGGATTTGGAAGAGATTCTCCGCATTGTTGCAGCACAAGCGCTTAGTCACGCCAATAGCTCAAGCCGAATAACCATGGTTAGGCGCGATTCGTTGTGTGTCTCCTCCCTCCTCTCTTCCTTTCAGTGAAATTACAGTTCCTACCTGTAACGCAGGTTCTCCCACCGCTATCGAATGTCGTTTCACAGCCGCAGATGCTTCGCAGAGAGACAGGCGGGAATAAATGGCGATTGCCCCGTTGTGTGTGAGAGACGCGGCAAAGTAGTTACGGAATATAATTCAATGTTAAAAAGAATCTCATTAAAACATTTACAAATAGGTAGGCGAAACGGGGGAGGGGGGGAGGATGTAAAACGAGAGAGAGAGGAGAGGTGGAAAATATCGGTGTTTCGATCGCGTTTTTTTCGAGGCGAATCTCTCTCTCGTGGACTTTCCTCTTCGCACAAATCCCCCCGTCGGGAACTTCTTGATTCCCCGACTAAAAAAGTTCGAGACATCTTTATTTTTCTGAAATTGAAAGATTAAGACGACAAATACGCACGGAATCGTTGGATTGATGACGCAACTCGCGCAACAATTTCTTTGTTAAGAGATACAATATATATATAATTTAAACGCGACAAATATTACTTTCAGGTTTTATCTCGACGATTTTGTTTTTAAATCTCGTTTAAAAGAAGCGCGTTTATATCAGGGCAGATGTTCAGCCCGAACTCACGCACGGCGCGAGTATCAATACGTAATTATAATATCGCGATATCGATGTCATTTTTCCGCGAAGTGTCACAGGATCGATATTCGCGTCGCGGAATGTGGGCTACGAGTGTTCTCTTTCCTCGGACGCGCGCGATCTCGCGAACGAGCGAGACGACGAGAAGAAGAGAGAGATCGTTCGCGTCGTCGTCGTCGTCGGACGTCGCATCGCTCGTGACGAAGCGCGACGGTACACGTGTACCTCATTAAATAATGCATATCGACATTATCTTTCCATTCACGTGGCGATATCTACGTGGACGCTTGTCCGTCGTCGTCGCGTGTCTCTAACTCGCTCACGCGCGATATGTTTTTCCGTTTCTATAGCCCGGGGGGGATTCCCTTCTTCATTCCGAGGTGTTTCGACCACGGCGGTGGTGCGTTTGTCTGGTTGCATCGCGGATCTGCGACTTTCCTTTTCGCGCGCTCTTGATTCCCGGCGAGGGAAAAACGTCATTTCCTTCCCGCGAGTCGTCTTCTCGAATGTCCGTTTTTTTTTTCCGATCACATTCATGGCGAGATAGAGATCGAGTTTCGCACTGCAAGCAAACGTAAAGGTAAAGATCTTTAGATCTCGCGTAGTGTTTGCGCGTGTTTGCGTGCGTTGGTGTGATTATAAAAAACGAAACATGTGAAAATTTACGTGATTTTTTTTTATATTTTTTTTATACAAGACAGTTTTACACTCGTCGTGTTACTCTTCGGAAATGTTCTTTGGGAGAGAAGAAGAAGAACAGTGAGAGGTGAACGTATTGTGTGCGCGTTTTCTCCGCGCGCGCGCATGTTGCGTGATGCACAGTGATATCGTAATATCGGTAGTTTTGGTTTCAGTTCCTTCGCGCTTCTTTCTCACGGGACTTTCTGCCGATTAAACACGTTGGTAACTCTCTCAATCCGCAAACACACATCGGAAAATGAAGGGTGTGGGAGAGGGATTTAGTGGTATATCTTTTTCTCTCTACGTTATTGATTTTGACGGAACAATTGTATTAAATTTCGATGCCCACATGAGAATTATATAGCGTGATGTGGCAGCTTTGCGCGCGACAAACATAAGGGAGAGATTTTCCCCAATCCGTGAAATGAGAACGATTCCACGAGAATACGTTTTATATGTACATATGTGTGTGTGTGTGTGTGCGTGTGTGTGTGTACTCGTCCCTTTACCTACCTACAAGTCCCACAGAAAGGGACTTCGTGTCGCCCACATTTTCGTGATATTGATTTCATCGAGCAAATGAGTAATTTACGAGGACTCGTTACGCACGTAGGACTCGTATTGTACTTGTACTCGTGCATGCGTCGCTATGTCATCAATTTTTCCCCCGGTGACGGGGATAATACTTTATAATTTCGATTCCAGAAAACCCATAACACGTTATGTTCTGTGAATTGACCGAGGCTAAGAATCGTCGCGAGAGTTCTAATGGAATTGGATTAAATTTAAACCCCGCGTGATTAGATTATCTATTATCTTATTTGTCTTCATACACGTATGTCTATTATCTGTTATATATATATATATACACTCCGTTACATAGACACGTTACGTATCATATACTTGCGTCAAATTGGAAATTCAATAATTAACTTAATTAGACTCTCGGAACACATATTTGTCCCGGAGAAAGAGGAAATCTGTAATTTATTCGTCTTTGTCCCACATTTGTAATTTTCTCTCTAACCAATTTATACATAAATACACAAATGAAATTTTTTTTTTTTTTTTTTTTTAATTCCCGTATTAATTTGTCTGTTTATCTCGATCTCTTTTATTATTTTTACGATAAGTGATATTGGCGCATAATCCGACAAACAATATCGTTTCGCTATTGTTTGCGTCGCTTTGCTTAATGCCACGTATTTGGTTTTAAGAATTTTCCGAAAGAGGTAAATAAACCTTATTTTATCTATCTCTTATCTGACTATACACATCGACGCGGTTATCCACGCTTGTCTGTCTCCCTCCACTGTTAACGCTACGTGCTCTATCGTCGTACACGTGGCCCGTACTACTTTTCATACCGCTTACATACCGATCTACTTTTAGTATTTGTTATTTGCGCGCGATGTCTCGTTGAAGAGTAACTTCCCTTTTTTTTAAATAATATATATACACGTATTTGTACGTATAGAAACTTTGTTGTTTTTGGCCCTTAGGTCTAAAGCCAAGAGACTTGGTTTTAATAATTCCTAACCTACCACATTCACACCCTCACTCATACAATCTCTTCTTCTACCCTTTTAAATAATATATATATATATATGTACATATTCATCTCATTACTATTTGTTTTAATCTACATTTCCCGCTGTGTGTGTTAAATGCGGCGGAATCGCGAAATACGTACGTACGAGAGATCGATAGCAAATATGTACGTGAACCGTGTCCGACGTTTGAAACGGGATGTTAATTTTATTCCAACGTGGTTGTTACATCAAATAAACCTTCTAGATTAGCTTAGTCGAAAAAAAAAAAAAAAAAAAATCAGATACACCTCGATACGCTTCGCGTGCGTGAGAAATTCGTTCGCGGTCCGTGTCGTAATTTCGAAATATATCGCGTGTAATAAATGTGTGCGTATGTGTGGTTTTTTTTTTTTTTTCAGGATGCAGGAACCGACGGCATTCCCGCACCGAAAAGGGATCCTCGCCCCAGTGCCGGTGTTGGTGCTGCTGATACTACCATTGGTCGATTTACCCTCCGCAAACGGTGAGTCACCCACGAACGAGTATTTGTGTGCGCATATATAATATATAATATACATATATATGTATATATATGATACATACATATATATACATATATATATATATATATACACGAGTGTATACACGTGCAATTGCACGCTCTCACCGAGAGACGTCCTCGATAATGCGCGAACAATGAGGGAACGGCAAATAATTACGCGCGTCCTTGAGCGCCACTTTACCGAGTCGTCTTCTTTTCACATGCCCGGAGGGATGATGCCGTGATGTTTGCCGTCACTTTAAAGAATGTTAAAAGGCCTTTTGAGATCTGTTGCATCAACGGTGTCAAGTGCAGCGTTATTGAAGTGAAGTCATCATCAAGTCGCCGAGCGACGCAGCAGAGGCAGCGCCTGTGGGAGCAATTCGAATAACGTTTTATATTGCGGTTAATCCCTGGTTGTTAATAGAAATGTTTATTTCATTAGTTACGGGTATGTGAAAAATAATAAAAGAGGGGGGAGTCGAGGGGGACTTTTATATTCAGTCCGCGAAAATTATTTGGATAATTCCCATTCGAATATTGCGTGCGCCAAAATAAATTCATATTAATCCGGGATTTGAATGCTTTTATTATCTTTATTATGTCTCTCGCTCTCTCTCTCTCCCTTTCTCTCACTATCTATCTCTCTTCTCTCTTCTCGGACACGACAAACAATATAAAATATTAATCATTGGAATTTTTTTTTTTTTTTTTTTTTTTATTACCTTTAGTTACGCGGAAAAATATCGCGATATTCACAGAGATGAGTGCGCGCGTATTCGGTATTAAACGCTTTGATGTTTTCCGTTGAAAAGTGATTTATTAACAAGAATTTAATTCGTTTCGACAATTTGCCGGACAATTTGTTGCGATCTCTTTTAAACGCAGTTTTTTTTTTTTTTTTTTTTTTTTTTCAAGCAGAAAATTTAAACGCCGAACATCAATATTAAATATCAGAACGAGCAAATTCGCATTTCGAATTGAGAAATTAAGTGTACGATTAAAAAAAAAGAAACTCGCCGAACAGACACGTCTCTCTTCTCGTTTGCTTGAATTCTCTCGAAGGACGAAAAAAAAAAACTTATCGTTTCAAATCAATTCCAACTTCCGAATCACTCGGAAGGATGGGCGCGATGTTTCCGGAGGAGAAATGTTTTCAAAAATATCGTAACGCGCGCGCGCGCGCGCGCGATCCTGACATTCTAAAAGCAGTGTATACACTTAAAACTTTAGATTTCGGAACGTCCCACTTCCTTCGTTGCAGAAGAAAAAGCTATTCATCATGCTTTCCCGGGGGGGTTAAGAGTCGTCTCTTGTATTTCCTCGTGTCTCCACCCGATTTGGACTCTTTGCGCGCGCGGGACCACTCCGCGCCGTGTGAGCGTGAGACGCGCACACTCGCGGCGCTCGTTAGCTCGTTAACGAGTGGTCTCTCTCTTCCCCCTGCCTTCTACGGCTTCGCGCCTCGCGCGCCCGCTCGCTTGCTCGCCTCTTCTCAAAAAGAGCTGTTAACCGCGCGCGCGACGAGACGAGACGAGACGCGCGCGCGAGGCGACACAAAACCGCCGCCTGTCGAGCGGCTGTCCGCGCGTTCGCAGTATCTGTCGCCGGGTTCTCGAACAAGAAGAGCAACACGACAGAAACTCACAGGGGCGTGCGAGAGAAACGAAAGGGAAATGTCTTGTGTGTCCTCTCTTTCCCTCTCTCCTTCCCGCCCGCCCTCACCCGCGGCTCGAGATAAATGATGTTCCTTCGACGAAAGATGCGTGTCTAAAACGGTCGACGACGTCTCTTCCTCGCGCTTTTCTCCTCTCTCTCTCTCTCTCGCTTCTGCTCTCGCGTTCCGTACGTGCGTCGCCGAAGTCGTTCGGGTTCGCGTATTGCGATGGTGCACGTGCGCGCCGCCGCCGCCGCCGCCGCCGTCGCCGTCGCCGTCGCCGTCGCCGTTGTGACGTTGTACACAAGGTGTCGCGGAATTTAATTTCTCGAATTGCGCCGATGAGCCCTCACCGCGAGCCGAAGACTCGGTTCGCTTTTGCACGAATCCGCAAAATAGAGGGGCGGGGAGATAATAACGAAAAAAAGAGTTTTATACTCGCACACGAAATATTCAGAACTGAAACGTCGCCTCCCAGACATTTGAATATTTTAGTGCTCTAATTAGAGGGATGATGAATGTTGACTGTTACGCGTAATGGCCCTCCCGCCAGAAATTTTCCCCTCGGGGGAGGGGAAACAGCGACTCCATTTTCCGTCGATGTGTGTCCGTCATTAATATTAAAGTCTCGGTTCTGGGGAACACCCTGTAGACGTTGTCGCGTGTGTATCCCATTTCCCTTCGCGCACACCCTCCCGGATACCCACCTTCCCCCGCACCGTCGTTCCTCTTTCTCTCCCTTCTCCCCGGCTATTTCTGACATTCGCCACCGTTCTCGCGCCGCCGAGCGAGAGCGGCGGCAACCACCCCGAAATGTGTACGCGTTGTTCGATCGAACGCACTAAACATCGCCGGTAAATATACGCAACTGCCGGGGACCTTAACCTTCCTCTCCCCCCCGCCCCATCTCCGGCTCCTTTGGCTCGCTTGACATTTAAGCGGCTCCGGAGCCCATAAAATTCACCGTTCGAAGACTAGTATCTATCCCTGAACAAGTTCCTTTTTAATTTAAAAAAAAAAAAAAAAAAGAAAAAACAAACAAAAACAAATCGCTTGAATTGTGCAAGTCAGAGGAGAACGCGCGATGACGACTCTTGCATGTTTCATCTCACATTTTCCTTTGATATCTCGCGGGACACAAAGGACACAAATTCTGAAGTTCGAAAGTGTAAAACACTCTTCTTCTTCGGTCGTATTCCCGTCTATTCTTGTCGCGGTTGTAACTACACACAACGGTGATACTTTTACGCGCACTGTGTGTGCGCGCGCGTGTTCGTCGTTTTGCGGGAAGTAAAGAACCTTATTATTATTGGGACGCATCTGGCCGAAATAGCTCTGACGGATTAAAGCGCTTAAGGAGCTTAATGATACACTTTTATTATTTTAAATCCCGGAGGCGCTCGATCGTCCGCGACGCGAGTTCTGCGCGCTGCTCTATCAACTCTCCGCATTCTCCTTTTTTTTTTTTTTTTTTTTTTTCCCTCGATTCGTTAACCTTGTCTACTTTACCGAGTCTGAAAACTTTCCGCTAGAGCGTTCTCGTTCTGTCTGACAACTTTTCGCTAGAACTCGCTAAATAGCGTCGCTCGGCGCGGTCGGTGGACAAANTTTTTTTTTTTTTTTTTTTTTTCCCTCGCTCTGTCTCTCTCGTACACTATAGCGCGTCTGAAAACTTTCCGCTAGAGCGTTCTCGTTCTGTCTGACAACTTTTCGCTAGAACTCGCTAAATAGCGTCGCTCGGCGCGGTCGGTGGACAAAGACAAACAGCTAGCTAGCAGCACCGGATGCCTGGGAAAATGACGAGCGAGAAGTTGTTAACTTCATTTTTTTTTTTTGTTCCAACTCTCGCGCGCGTTCCAAAGCGTGTAGCGTCGCGGTCGCGTCGCGCCTTCGCCACGTATCGCGTTCCATTTGCGTTCGTCCGGCGACTCTCACGGCCCCGACCGCGGTCCGGCCGTAATTGAGTATTGGGCCCGATAGCAATTTTCTAATCGTCCGCTCCTCTTATTAATGGAAGCTCCGGTTCACGTACGGTCTCTTAATTCTCTCAATCAAGCGACTCTCTTTCTCTCTTTCTCTCTCTCTCTCTCTCTCTCGATCTTTGAGTTCGTTACCTGAACCGTTTCTCGGTCGAGAAAAAGAACGCGCGTTGTTCGATGTACGCGGAGTTCTTTTTGGACCCGAAACCCGTTTCGCGCTAAGAAATCCGAGCGGAGAAGAGTTCAATCTCTCAAAGAGTGGTCACAGAAAATTTAACGTCACATCCCCAGACTTGTCAAACGCGTCTTCGCGAAACGCGTTGACGAAGAGTTCGTTCTCTTTTGTGTTCCAGGAGCCTGCGAGTTTCCCTCGAGTTGGACCGGAGAATGGTACCAGTACGGCAAGTCCGTGTTCTCTATAAACTCAACGAACACCACCCTCGGGGATAAACAGTGCGTCGAAAGTGCGGACGATAAATACATCCTGTAGTAAGTGCACATATACCGCCGTCGTTTTAAATGTGTCGTCAGAGAGTTTCGTTCAAACAAAGTCGAAGGAAAATAACGCGCGCTGAATTTATCGCTATGTGCTTTCGTTCGCGAACTGTTTTCACACTGCAAACGACGCGCGCGTTCTGATGACAGAAATATTAATTTTTTTTCCCCTTTCACACACGCAGTTACCCGAACGAGGACTGTTACGAATGTATGATCATCACCGGACGGCACGACAATGTTATTCAGTATCGCGAAGGTACGTGCGATATTTTATATTCCTCTTCCATTCGGAAGATTCTTGGAGATTGCGAGGAAATTTTGTGTTTTGATCGCCAAAAACAAATAAAAAAAAAAAAAAATAGTCACCGAAATATTATTTCCCCAGGTTGGTGCAGACAGGAGGATCGTGCGGGAATAAATCTGGAGGAGCTGTGCGTGGACATCACGTCGGACGACCCGCTTTACTCCATCTTCCGCATAAATTCAAAACCGATTCCGTGTCCGTTCAGCGGAAGCTCGTTCACGTTCACGTATAATCGGGGTTACGGCGAGTGCGCCATGCCGATCAGTCTCGCGGAGAAATGCACCGACGAGAGCAAATTGCTCCTCAAGTATCAGGCCTGCCCGGACGTCGACGGGACCGAGAGTAACAGTACGTATAAATATACGCGTCTGTGACGATATTTTGATTTGATCATCAACGTTACAAAAAAAAAGGTATTGCGTATCACATCGTGCGTGCGGCGTCTACTCGTCGAGTACAGGTGGTAATTGTCTTTGCGCGCGAGAGCGTCTGAATAGCGCGCGTTGATGAACTCATCCAGGAGAGATAGTTTGTTTTTCTTCAATGTTGCGAGAACAGAAACGTACCGAATAATCTCGATATTCGCTCGGTAACACGTTTTCGATGAGCGGCTTTGAAAATTTATGTTTGAATCCGTTAAACGACAAAGAGTAGATTTCTCTGTGTGTTTTTATTGGATTACGTTTTTGTTTTCGTTGCAGCCGAGGAGCTGCAGTGTCTCGCCGTTTGGAACGACGGTCGAAATAAATATCTGGTTGGGACCCTGAAGGGAAGGAGCGCCGTGGGCAACGGGAAGACTTACAGGTGAGACATTTGAATTCCGTCTCCGGCGGAATCACACTCCCTCTTCGCGACTTTTCGATGTTGTTGTGTTGCGCGATTTTCGTTGCATCGTGGTTGCACTTGCACGCGCGCGCGTCGAGTTGCTTATTTTACCGCCCATCGCACCTGTAACAGATGCCACTTGATGCCAGATGTTTTGCGCACTGCGGTTTCAGCATGTCACATTTTACGATGAGGGAAAGAGTTACGACTGGCGAATTGCGGCGACGTGAAAAAAGATGGTTAACCGCTCATTTGTCGTATTTCGCATAGTCGTTATAATAATTATATTAATTTAACGAGTCTGTGCACTGTGTGTGGCTTCCCATGGCTTTTTTCTCTTGTTCTCTCCGTGATATGTATTGTACATGTGAATACGCAAAAGAGAGTTCGAAGTTTTAAAAAATTACCAAAAAAGATAATTTTTTTTTTTAATTTCCTTGTAGGTGTTTCTTGTACGAGGAAAAACCCCATCGTCAAGGAAAGATAAATTATTTACTCGCTCAATCTGGCGATCCAACCTGCACCGGCCTAACGACCGTTTTCGAAGGCTCGTCCACCATAAAACTGATGAAAGGTAATTACGCGAATAAAATAAACAATCTCTTCTGTAAATAGTTGGTGATGATTCTGTTATCTCTTTCGTAGAATTTATCGCAATTTTTGTGTGTGTTTATGTATACATATATATATATCTGTCTGTTAAACAGTCGACAAAGAGCATAGCAGATGCAAATATCCGGCCTGGGTGACTCAGCACCATGACTGGCACTCTCTCGATGACACGAGGAACTACCATTTCACGAGCAAGAACGCCACGTTGAGAGTCACTCATCTGAATGCCGCACAGACGCAGGATGCCGACGGCGAAACTTATCACGAGGAGAAGATCGTTTGCCACAATTTGGAGAAATTAAATCCGAACGACAATATGCAAGGAAACAAAGTGAAACTGGTCGCTCATGTTACCAGCGGCTGGTGAGGGGATATTTTTCAATTCTCGTTTTTCTCTTCGCGAAATCTCGCGATTGTTACAATTGATTTTTATTTATTGTGATTGCAGCGACATCGGTTACGTCTGTATGATATTCCACAAGAGAGACAGTCATGTCATCGAGATACAACAATCAGGTGAGTGTCACACTTTGACACGCTGTTTCGGGAATCCGTCTGTACACGCGGTTATGTGCTAACGCGTAAATTTTTCTCTTTTTACTCTAGATCAAAAAGCGATTATGCCAGACGAGGCGTGTTCCATCTCGGATCCTTCCACAATGCCGTACACGACCTTAATAAGTAAGTGTGCTAATCTCCGATGTGCGTCGTCGCTCATTAATATTGATACAGGAAAATCTGCGCGGTTCTATTGTTATTGCATTACGCGACGGATGAACAGCTTACGTAACCGTATGCAAATTTGTGTTTATTTTCGTTCCACAGCCTCGAACCTGCATCAGAGGAGATGTCCTAATCCGGGACAACGATACGCGATGATCTTGGATTTCTCTTCGTCTTCGTTGCCCGACAACACGGGTCACAGACGGCAGCGGCGTGACGACAAACCGTCGAGGATCACCAAGCGACGAACTTGGCAGGAGGACGACGAGTGCAGAAACACGAACATCCAGATCGGCTGCACGTCGTCCGATCAGTCCGAGATGATATTCGCCAACACGTGCGAACACGATGAGAGTAAGTGCAGATCAAATTTTGCGCGATCACTTTTTGCAATTTTGCAAAAAAGAGAAGATTCGTGTGTGTAATCGATGTGAGACAAGAGAAGCTAAGGACGATACGTGTATTTTGGCAGCCTATTTCTGTCACGGCAGCTGGGAGGAGAAGGGCACATGGTACACGATAGCGTCGAAACCGAAGGCCGTTGGCGTACCGGGAGAAACTTTTTGTTTTTCTATGCGTCTCGAGACCGTTAGGGACAAAGCCACGGGGAGAGGCGACAGGCAGAAGCAACAGAAGCAGGAGCTCTGGCACTTGAATTCGTCGCGCACTTGTCAGGGGAATGTCGAAGACATATGGACGTATAAACTCTCGAGTCAAGGTAATTTGTGTGTTTTCAACGCTGTTAAAAATATCAGTAACAAAGATATTACTGCCATTCGCCAATCATATATTGACATTTAATACAAAAAAAAATAAATAAATAAACAGTGATAAAAGGTAAAATGATCGCAAAAACATCTTACTGAGATACATCTTACGGTTACTTATTCGCGTCTAACGTTTGATATTATATAAACAACCTAATTACGACACTTTACGACGTAGCCTGGTTTAAAGACACCACAATGCTTTTAAACGCGCAAACATATTACGACCGTATATGCGCGTAAGCGCGATATAAATATTCAACATTTACATTGTGTTACAGGAGTATGCAAGGACTTAACGAAGGTAGTCTCGAGCGCGGCGCCCGCCCTGTCGTTGTCCCGGTTTCTGTTTACCTTAAGCATAGCGGCTTACGTCGCTATTAATACGCTGCACGTATTACTCTCGAGATGATCTGCAGCTATTACGTAAGAGAAATCAGGGGTTACTATAATTTCCAGCACGAATTCTCAGGTATTGCGTGTTTCTGGAAGTGTACATAGCTCACACACATACACACGTACACACACACACATATACACATATTATTTGACAGCTATTGATCGATCAAGCTGTCAATACGCGAAAGAGTGACGTGGGGGAGCAGCGTGCAGCTAACAGCTATTATCGACAATATTAATTTCCGTTCCGTTTGAGCAGCCTAATAACGCAAACCCGGCAAATTATATTATACCCCCGTTGAGAATGAGACGGTCTATACACGCCATTCTCACGAGTGTTGTACAATTATTTTTTTTACTACATTATATACATATATATATATATATATACATATATATAATTTATCGCGTGGCTCGTGTTCTCTGGTACGAGATCGCAAAAACTTTATAGACTACTAGCGTTTCTCCGATAGAAACGTGCATTATATATTATATAGATAAGTAATTACTACCGCTTGAATTGTTGACTGAATTGCAAGCGTTTTCGCGACGGTTCTGTTTTGCGCGCGTATATATAAAACTTCGCCCGCAAAAGGGAACGACGAATCCTTTCCTTTGCGCGAAATAGTATAACGACGTATGCAGGACTGGGTAATATTAAAAATGTGTGTACATTAAAATTATACATTTTCTCTCTTTTACACAAAAAATGCGTATTTCAAATACAGATATATACTTTGCGAAGACTTATATTTCAAAGTATGAAAAACGCTGTTAAAAATGTGGTTTTAAGAAACAAAAAAAGAAATACAAAATGTGTACGATATTCTTTCGGAAAATTTGCTTCAAAGTGCGAGGTAACAATATTTCGCAAATGTATCACGGAGATATTTATGTACGTGTGTCGTTAAACGTGTATTTGGAATACTCTTCCTAGCCCTGACCGTACTTTTTGAGATTACGGAGCGCGTTGTTTTAAGCCTCGGAAATCGCGACTATTTGATGTAAGTCTAAACTCGAGAAGAATTATACGGACACACACACACACAGACACACACAAACACTGTATATTCTTAAGTATATTACCGCGCTAAAACGTGTAAATACGACCAGGGTATAAGCAACGGAGATTTTTAATTGGGTTATTTTTTTCGAGGACGCGACGTTTGGGATGCGTGTATCCGAGGTGTAATATTTATAAAATAATATATTATACTTGACATATACACACACGCACATCTAAAACACAACCACCGGAATCGGAACTCGTACTTGGGTCTAACGTAATAGCAACGGAGACATATAGGTTTTATCATTTAGCTAGTAATAATATAAACTCTGTAAATAAGTGAAATATTGTATAAAGAGACTGTTTTTAAAAAAGAGTATATTAACAAGTATGTACCGCTCACACGATATAATAATATTTGCATTTTGTCAATGCGTGCGTTCTCAAGAGATCGGCCTCGCAAATTTAAACAACATCCGCACAAGCACCCGACACTGTCGCCGCGCAAGGATTTGCGCGAATCTTCTCTCTCTCGGGAGAAAAATTTTAATTTGCTCTGTCAAAATCTGTTGACCCTATTCTCGTGAACTCCGCTACACATTTGCTAGCCAATGATTTGTAACAAGAGTAATAATTATAATAATTAATTACATATTTTGTAGCCACAGAAGAAGAAGAGGTCAGAGTTTTTTTTTCAAAGAATTTATCGGCTTTCTAAAAAATGACGAAATGTAGTCCGCAAATTGTCAAAGACCTGGAGGTGTCGTTCACGTTCGCGAGTTTGACGAGACTGTACACCGTCTGTGCGTCAAAAAAAGATTTTTTCCAACGAACTCGATGTGATGCGACCGAGTGTGGTGCGTCTGCGGATGTATATATTACATTGAGACACATATTTGTCGCGCGTGTGTGAAATACAGAGCTTTTGCATTTAGCATAGAGTTACTGGATGTCGGAACAGATCGATCACGTATCTCGTTATTTGCTATTTGTCGTCGATAATACACAATTCGGGGCGTTACGTATCGGGGGGTTTGTGTCACACCCGCGGCTGTACACGTTGTTTGGTGTTAAATCTTTAGAATTTCACTCACGCCGTAATTCGTGTATTACGACGAGCAGACTCTTCCGAAAAATGCATTTGTTGTTTTTTTTTTATTTTTTATCGTGCACAAATACTCGGCCGGCAATTTATAAATTCACTCATTTTATATATTATATATATATATATACAATTATTTTATATGTATATATTATTTTATATATATACATTTTCTTTTATTTTATACATATAAAATTGTTTTTTTATAATATGAGAGAATTGCAAAAATGTTTCGATAACAGACTTGTAGAGAGAAAGAAAGAGAGAGAGAGAGAGAGAGAGAGAGAGAGCAAAATTGTGAGACCCCTTCAACTGACACAACATCGCATTTGCATTTTCAATAAATAAATAACAAAGATTGTGTAAACATTTCTCGAAACGCCGTTTGTTTCTTCTTCAACAAAGTCTCGCAAGACGCCAATTTTCATGATAAAATTCGCTCGCTCGCTCGCAAACACTCTCGCAGTTAAAACATTGATATCGAACTTCTTACTCTTTAAAAACGAATTTCGAAGGTTTCGGTACAAGAATAACGACGCGAGAAGTGGAGATAAAATAATCCACGCAATATTAATGAGACACAAACGGGAGGAAGTCGAGAACACGGTTCATCACGCGAAAAGAGGGTCTCTCAATAGTTTTATATTTTTATCAAATGACACACACACATATACACGCATACATACATCAAAAATATGTATATATATACGGGGGAATTGTATTGATTTGCAACGCAAATATACGTGTGTTACGGAAACACGCGTGTTCGCGCGCGATTAAGGGAGGGGAAGCGCCGGGCAAGAAGTGATAAAAGGTCGTCGTATAAATCATGTACGCGGACACGCGCGCGTTCGATTAACCGTGTATTTCACACACAATCAGATCTGCATCCATTAACTCTGTGATATTCATCATCTAGGCGTAATAAATATAGACAGCCAAAAGAAGAAACGAACTAAGCTGTAACTCGAGCAACAAAAAAAAAAAAAAAACACATTTTTATTGTATATATATCATATATATTTTCTAAATAATGGACTGTTCCGGAATTCAGGAGATTTGTTGATATAAGCGAAAGTGTGTACGGATTCGAATTATTAAATATTTGAGCATTTAAACGTAACGAAGACAGATTATTATTTTTGTACAGATAGGAATTGTGACCTATCGCGATGTCCTAACTCCCGCACATACACACGAACACACTCACATACACACACATACATACACAACACACACACACGAAACTTCATCCAACAGCGAGAAAAAAAGAAACGTAGTCATATATACATACGGAAAAATATATAAATATAAATATAAATATATATATATATATATATATATTTTATGTAAGTTTTTTGTAATTATAACTGTACGCATTTATAATATTATTATATATAGCGTCATTATCTCCGAGAGAAAAAAAAACGAAACGAAGGAAGCAAGTTTTTGACTGTAGAGATTGCCTTATTATCTCATCGCTGTCATTAATTATTTTCTCATTAATCGTTTATTAAGATATTATCCAGCGTGTATGTGTTAGTGTATACTTTTGTATTGTACTGTACGATTATTGCGTTTTTTTTTTTCTGTTTGATAGTTTTTTGGTTTTCGTTTTGTACGACGCATTTCGAGGACGAGAAATCTTAAATGTAATTACAGATACAGTGCAGGCCTTGTTACTTTACGCGCGTTCGAATGCGAAACAGAAACGACAACCGATGCCTTAACTATACAATTTCTAATGCCTTATGCGAATATCTCTTTCTCTCTCCCTCCCTCCCTCCCTCTCTCCCTCTCAACAAAAATACGAACAGTTCATTATACTTTTCCACCGGGAATGTATCCGTGTATGTGTATCCGAGTTTTTCCTTGGTATAAAGAAAGTGAAAAAAAAAAAAAGAAACAAATTTCGCGACGAAGTTCGACGTACTTGCGTGCGTGTTTTTAAGCTAGTTTTAAATTCTCATCTCCCACACACACAGCGTGTGAACGTGTGAAAGAGAAAAATCATTCTCCCCTCCCTCTGTGTACTCGATGCTGCGACTGTATTGAATTCCGGAAACAGATATTAACGATCGCGATGTAACTTTAATCATTCTAAGAGTAAGCTCTAATTTGTAAGGCATAGGGGAAGAAGCGCGAGCGCGGTAGTCGCGAGAGAAAATGCTCGCGCGGAAGGAATAAAAAAAAATGAAAAAATAAAAAAACTAATGAGACGAACGCGGGGAAAATAAAAAAAAAAAAAAAGAAAAAAACAAAGAGAGAAATACAAACGGGAAAAGGACGAGATAGAGACAAACTCACGAGTTTTGTACATTCACATGCGCACACGATATGATTTTTGTTCATTGCTGTGATGAATTTACGTAATTATAAATATTAGCGTGTAAGGCGGTTTCAAGAAGAGGAAGAAGAAGAAGAAGAAAACAATGCGACTTTTCTTGCCATTTTACATATAATTGCAAACATTAGTCACACCACGTTCGCGGATGTAAGTCTCTCTCTCTCTCTCTCTGAGAGACAAAGAAAGAAAAGAAACAAAGAAACCCCCGTACGAGATATGAAACGACGATCTATTTATTCTCGATGTATTTAATTATGTACGATACTTAAAAAAAAAAAAAAAAAAAATACCCATACTACACACAACGCGGCATCCTTGTAAAGCGCCTTTGGATAAAACACGAACTATCGTCTGCGAACACATCATCAGGCGACGTAATCGTTGCCGCGTACGACGTAAATTTCGTACAGAAAAGATGAAGTAACGAAAAAAAATAAAATAAAATAAACAAACAAAAAAAACCCACAAAACACAGATATCCGATTTATTTTGCTACGCGTGCGAAATTATTGCGAGAGAAAAACAAACTGCGCCCGAGATATAGATACACACAAATGTCTTATCCTCGCGCGAAACTGACACACGGTACTTACTCAACGACGCTAATAACAGGGAGAACTTTTTCTTAATAAATAAAAAGATTACTGCCAACATATTGTGTGTCGTGTGAAAGACGTTTCACGTATTTTATTTATCATCTCTCCCTTCCTCTCTCTCTCTCTCTTTTCATCCTCTCGCTCTGTCACAACAGGAGTAAAATCTAGAACGCGGGTGTGTAATGAAATTTTAAACTATAGGCGATACATATGCGTGTGCGTGTGCGTGTGCGCAAGCGAGAAATATGTATATGTTTGTACATATACATATCACACGCGCGTTCTAATGGAAGCTAATTTTTGCGCGAACTGATTTATTCAGCGAAAGAAATAGTAACTCATTCGGCACGTATAACGACGATTCGCGTGACTGCAACGAATTCATTTTCCTCGCGCAACACATGCAAGATGAATGCCGGATGATTTAAACTACGCCGTTTTATAGCCGCTCGCACAACAACAACACCCGGTCGCGGCGTTAACTCCCCGATATAAATTAAACTCCCTTCCGGGGAGCGCGAGTTGTCGAAGAACGGAGAAATTTTCCCGCGATCAGCCAATTTTCTTTCATCTCTCCCCGTTCGGGTAGAAGCTCCCACAAGTTTCGCTACTAATTTGATCTTCCGCCGAGATGAATCTACTTTGCGCGTGTTTCGATCTTTTCGTTTCACCGTAATGATTCTAATTGTAATTAATAGTTTCCCTACTATTTGGGGTAATGACGCGCGTAATTGTGTGTAATCGGACGGCAAAAAGGAATTTTTTCGGTACTTTTCCCCGTTAGCGCGTTTTTTTTCAATTCGTTAATGTCTTTTCCGTTGTAAACGTTGTACTCCTTCGCGATGATAAAGTTGACACTAAAGATCACGTGTCGTAACGCTCGTCAGCATTTACAGTGTGTTTTTGTTTGAAAATAAAAAAATTAGAAAAGATCATAAGATATCAAAAAAATTTTAGACGTAACATACCGAGGAAAACACGCTAAACATTCAAATCCGGAAAATTATACATTTGTGTGAAATTTGCTCTCTTCAAAAAAACAAAAAAACAAAAAAACAAAAAACATTGCAAAGATACAAAGAAAATATGCGGAAGTGTATGCGAAATATGCGGAACACGATTCTACGGACGACAAAACAACAGAGCGACTGCATATCTCTCCGAGCACCGGATCCTTATCAGCCCCCTCGTGAAGCGCGCCGATAAACATGCGCGCCGAGAGCGAGAAAGAGAGAGAGAGAAAGAGAACGAACGGCTGGTGCGCCCGCGATAGGGCGTAGGACCCCGCGCGCACATACTGGCCTAGTCGAAGGCAGGCACCACGTGCTGCTGCCGCGCTCTCTCGACGTATAATCGATAGTGCACCGCGGCCGTTCTCTCTGTGCCACTAGCGGTCAATCAACCCTCTCGCGGCGTTCGGGGCCGGCCGGATGCGATGCGCTTTAAACGGGTGGGCAAGGTGCGACGACGGTGAAAACGCGGTCATCGCCTGAGATCTTCACAGCCGTCTCCTATCTGAGATATGACGGATACAAGCCGCGTGTGATGTTGCTCGTGTGTGTTGCTCTTCATCGCGCTGATTTTCAACCGTAAGTTTCATCCCTTGCGGTCGCAACACAAATACACATCACACACACACACACACACAAATCGAAGAGTTCACGCGAGAGATCGTTCCACCCGCATCTTCGACGAGATTTCGAATTTTCAGTTCCAGTTTCTCTTCTTTTTCATTGCAAAAAGATTTTTCTCTCGGATTTTTTTTTACGATCGGTTGAACATTTCTCTCCCGTCCTTCCCGCACGTTCTCGTTTCGCGTGGAATTTTCGTTTGAACGTGTGAACTTTGACGCGATGAATGACGTTCGTTCGCGGAATTTCGCCGAACTGATGATGTTTTAACGCGGAGAGATCAGCGTTAGAGATAAGGAAAAAATTAAAAAAATAAAGAAAAAATAAAAAAACGACGAAAACTAACATCCCGTTTTCTCGCGACGACGACGTCGAGTTGTTGCAGAAACGTAACGTGTTTTACATCTCGGAGCGCGATTGTTTCGACAATTTTTTCTCGTAGATTTTCCATGGTGTTTTTCATTAAAAAACGAAAACGAAAACGCGTCCTCGCGCATTTTGTTACAGACTAACGATTTGCTCTTACAGCCAGCGCGTTTAGACATACGCGATTACCACAGTTAATTGAGCCCCGAGCTGTCAGTAGCGACCGGCCCGTAATTACGCGGATAACGCAGTGACATTTCGCTTGTTTCGGAGCAATCGGATGACACGGCTCGTTGCCGCAAAGTCGAGGATACACGTATATATAAAGCGAACGCTTTCTGCGATCGCTCGCTGTTTCAATTAGTTCAATTGAAGTTCGATATCTAATAACCGCGTCTCTCTGTCTCGCTGGAATTAGAAAGTCTTCGGGCGAACGACGAAGAAAACAAGAACACGAGAAGCAACAACACAGGGAGAGACGCGCGCGGCACTCCGTGTATTTTATAAAACATATTGTTTTTCGCCTCAAAATATTGAAAATATTTTGCAACAAATGACCTCGTGTGCGAAGGCACTCGCACAGTTTTTTTTTCTTTATTTCCGCTCCGGAGTTTAATTCACTTTGCGAGCACACAGGATAAAAAATTTGAATCACACATACTTCGTCGACTTCGTCCGCGCGATCCGCGATTGAGAGAAAAGTTGCATTACGTCGATGCACACGATGCAATTAAAAGAAAGAACGCAGTTTCTCTCCGGTCGAAGTTATTTCCGTGGCGCGCACGGCACAACCCGTTGTATGTAGTTTTCGAAGTGAGCGAGGATAACGTGCATACGTCACATTTGTACGATATTTATAGATGTCGCGTTGAAACTTTGACAAATACACACGTATACGGATAATGCACAATCTGATACTGCGTATGCAAGATCGTCGTTTATATACACATGCGATTGTTGTGTGATTTAATTAATTTTTTTTTTTCATTTTTTTATCGAGTTGTATATACGTATAAAATCTGCGAAAAGCTTCGCGCAAAAACAACAATGCAGCAATTTACAACTGAAATCTATTGAAATCTGAGAGATAAAATATCCGCGCGTTTTTCTCTGTAGAGAATAATTTTTAATAATAATTTTTATTAATTTCCGTCTGTTTTTCTCGCGCGAGCGCGCGAAAATGTGTGTCTTGGCTAGTGTATGTGTGTGTGTGTGTGTTTTTTTTTTTATCGAAATAAAATAATTCATTTATATAATTCATCTGCGAAGAGAGATACGATACGACTTTATCTTCGCAATTACTTCACTTACAATTTGCGTTCGTCAGGTTCCTCTTAATTAGATCTTTTTCTTTCCATTTTCTCTGAACAAGCGTAGTCGCGAGAAGAAGAACTGATGCGAATTATTGTCACAAGATCCGATCCTCTTTCGCCAATCAATTAACAAAGATAATGACACACACATACGCACACACACACACCATACGTGTGGAACAGAAAAACCGGATACACCCACGAAGTGACTTGTTCGATTTTCAAGAGGATTAAGACTAAAAAAAAAAAAAAAAAATCTCCGCTCTTTGAAAAAATTTCTCTATTGCCGCAGAGATAGAATCGTGTCCAACTTTGAACTTTTAAGTATTATCTCGTCAGACCTGACCAGAGACATTTAGAGACAATACTTTATCCTGATTGTTTTTTCCTCACCGAGCCCGATGGAAATCGATGTATCCGTTTCTGATATTCGACTTACGCGAACATTCAATCTGATTCTCAGTAATAATTACGTATTCTATATAAATTTAGTGTGTGTTACCTTTTCTATGTCCAACAAGAAGCAGACGATGTAAATTATAACTAAATCTATTCTTTACATCGCCGTACTTCAAAGAGTACGAATAGGCAAAATTTGGCCTAAAAATGAAATCTCTCTTATATATGTTTGATTAAAAGCACCTTTTGTCTCTCTCTCTCTCTCTCTCTCCCCCTTTTTCTCTCTCTCTCTCTTTCTCTCTCTCTCTTTCCGTTAAAGAGTTAAATCTAGGTCGTCGTTGCGCATTTCGCGAGTCGACGCGTATTTTTCGACACATCGAGCGGCGGATCAAAACAGCGTCCGATGTAGGGCAGAACCGTCACGGGGTGAACGGCACAAGCTCCTCTCTCTCTCTCGGCTAAGACATCGCTCATCTGCGCAAACGTCGCGAGCGTTCACCAGCGAAGCTCAATAATTTGCCGCTAACGCGGCGAAACTTCGCTCCCGAAGCTACGATGATGAGAAGACGATCGAGAGGAGCTTCGCAAGACGAACCCGATCGCAATCATTAAGACGTCGCTCAAGCACGAAAGTCAATTAACCCTCAAGGAGATTCATGTGAACCCAGAACTATTAATATGCTAATGTGGAGCACACGCACACTCCCACACGTAACCCCACACATATAGATTTACCCTCTTTATATCCGTCGTTAACATTAATGTCAGAGAATAATTACCGCAAAAATTGTGATTCGTACGTAACGTGTCGATTTTTTTTTTTTTTTTATGTTTCTTCTTAAGTAACGCTCGATAATATATTAACAATACGATACGAACAATGCTAATTAATTAATTAATCAATTTATCTAATAATTTTATTAGACACAAATTGACACATTTTATTTGTTATTCTGACAATTTAGACCAATTATCTTATTACTGTTCATATATCAGGTGTTTAGTTTTGTTGTTCTCGTTAGAGAGAGAAACAAAACCTTGAATTTAATAAAACTTCTCTCGGCATCATTCGTTATCTTTTATATGACGTTAACGCGCGATTCTTCTTCGCTCTGGTTTTTTTCCGTCGAACGCACGAAGAAACCCGGCGCGTCTCTATCCTCGATAGGTCATTGTTTTCCGCTTCGTAACACCGGACATCGTTCACCGCTATATGTTCTCTCCAGAAATGCCACGCGGAAATACTACGTCGATATCCACCTCTCCTAATCTATTCCGCGCCCCTTAAGTTCGTATAACTTGAGAATTAATCGGTCTCGCGAAGAAACTATATATTTCGGCGCTCTCTCTCTCTCTCTCTTTCTCTCTCTCTTGTCTTATTGATTGCGATTCGTACCGAGCACTGCCTTCCAAAATCCTCGTCCTTCGTCGATCGGCGCGAGGCCGGAAGCTCGGATAGGGCGAGATATGTAATTCCCGCACGAAAACCGGAGAGATAACCCGCGATCGCGCGATTATTGTGTCTCGCGGGGAGTTAAGTCCGGGATAATTGGGTATTCCGTCGGAAAATGCGGTTGTAAACACGACATGGCGGGGTAAACGAGACACGGAGAGAGAGAAAGAGAGAGAGTGAGAGAGAGAAGAGAGCGATCGCTCGTTGTTAAGGTGACGAGAAGACTCCCGCAGCGCGCAGGAGAGCTTCCTGCATCAACCCCATCGGGGGGAGTAGGATGTATATTAAGCACTTACGTGATACAAAGCTCTCGATGAGAAAAGAGCCCGAGTGGCTTCTCAGCTGGTTAATTGGCCGGTCGATCGTCTTGCCGTGCGCGACGCGTGCATAAAGCACAGTGTACGGAAAAAGAAAAAATAATAATAACAATAAAGGGGACGAGAGAGCGAAAAGAGGAATATCATCTGCCAGTCTATCGATCGTGAGCGTGGGTAATTATACGGCGGTCGATGTTAAGAAACTCTCAGAGACATGATAATACGTCGGTGTACACTCTCCGCGGATGTTGCATTACAAAGCGATATTGTGTATCGGTTCGACCGGCGCGGATCGAACGACGTGCGCGTCTGTCAGATGCAAAAAAGCGGGCGAGAAACTCGCGTGCACGTAGCCAGATACACTCTCGGCTATCAAAGTATTAAAACAGAAGAAATGTTTTTTTTTTTTTTTTTTTTTTTTAATTAGCATAACACAGGCGCACGATATTATTGTTTTTATTTTAACGTGTAGTGTCAGTGAACACAATTTGTCACCGCGATGACAGCTAGTATATACGTCTTACAAACTATATAATACACATTAGAGAGATGTCAGAAATAACGCGTGAAAATCAAACTCGAAAAATAAAAGAAAAAGGAGGAATAAAAAAACACCATGTGAATAAAGTCGCGTAACAGGAAAAAGAGAAAAAAAGAAAATATTATATATATTTATATATAATATTTTATATCTATATATAATACACACATACACACACACATATATATATATATATGTATATACATACCGTAATCACGTTATTAAAGTCAGTGACCCCGCCGCGGTCGCGCGGCCGAGGTCAGTGACCCCGCCAAGGTCGCGCGGCCGAGGTCAATGACCCCGCCAAAGTCGCGCGACCGAGGTCCTTACTATAGTATGTATATAATACATATAATATACAATATAAAAGTATAATATTATAAATATTATATATAATAAATTATATGTATAACACATATATTATTTAATGTTCCATATAATAAAAATTACAGTCACGTTACTTTAATCACGTATTGTTTTTCTACTCTTTCCTGTCACTTTACTTTGGTCACGTTTTAAATTTTCTTCACGTATACGACGAACTGTCAAAATCGCTTCTCTGTCATTATTTTTTACTTTCTCGATCTTACCGATTCGATTCGACTCGACTCGACTCGATCGACCGACCAATCGGCAACGCGGAAAAGAGGCAACAGTAGATGCGATATATTCTATATATTCAAAACGCGCACTTCGCGGTCCAAATGGATTTTTTTATATAGGAGGAAACGTAACGCGTCACATTTGTTTTCCTTTTTATATATATTTTTTTCACGCATATCGTATTCCCGTCTAACGAGTAAGAACATGTTACAACGCGAAAACGAGTTATTTACGATAGGAAGATTATAATGAGAGTGCGCGCGAACGTATTAAAAACGCGAGACAGAGACAAAGCGAAATAGAATATTATCGTGATGGTATTCGCCACGCGATCCTTTCTTGCGAATAAATTTGTTTTTTTTTTCTTTTTCTGTTTATTCTCTTGGTTTTTTTTTCTTTTTGTAACGCGCGTGCAGAGCTATTGAGAAATTTGCTACTGAAATTTTGCCCTCGCGCGCGCGTGTACAACACACGTGTGTATCATAACCGGCAGATCTCCGTGTACATGTGTGTGTGTGTGTGTGTGTGTATACGTAGAAAAATATTAAAGGAAAAGAATATCGCGTGCGCGTTGTCATGCACTCACAGATGTTTGGACGCTTCTCGCGAAAGCTTTTTCATCAAATATAAAAGGGGGAACACAAAACGTTGTGTCTTCTTTCTTTTATGACACAAACCCGGTGACTTCCACACCGGCTTCTATACACGTAGAGAAGAACGCAAAACAATTGTACTTAGCGCGATATGATATTTTTCTCATTCATTTTTTACGAATATCTAAAGCTCGCGGGCAAATCTCGCGGAAGGTAACTTTATTTCTCTCGCGGCCCGCGAGTCTTTCCTCTCCCCTTGCGTAATTACGCCAATTTATCGCTGACCCAAAAACACAAAGGCACACGGTGGCTGTAAAATATTCACGTCCCTCACACACTTGATGATCCTTTACCTTGACGTGTGCTGCACACGTAACACGTGCGCGCGCGCGCGAATAGCAATTCGCTCGTTATTCCAACACATCACCTCTTCACGTCTCGTAACGCGAGCTAAAGACGAAGGTTGTGTCGGGGAGATTCTCAGGTCAGTCACCTTTATCCCGAATACGCCTCGATAGACGATAACACGGAATCGCACACGGGTAGTTTGTTTCGCATCCCCTCGAAACCTTAAGCGCCCCGTGTATTTCGGGAGACTCGAGAGTTGGAGTTACTTTTCTCTCCGTCTTTTCTCCCTTCCTTCCTTCTCTCGAGTAGAACAGTCGTTTCGACAAAGAAATGTCCTCGCGGCAAATTGAAAGCAAAATGTGCGATCGATTACATAAACGGCGAACTCACGATTTTATCCGTATCTCTTTAAGCGGAAAAAGAAACCAGAACTGCGCATTTTCTCGAGGAAAAAGAGATGTAACTTATCTCACCTCCTGCTTATCTTCGCTTTATCCTAGAAAATTTGTGCGTTCCCCGAGTCCGTTTCCCCCCTTCCCCTCTCCTCTCCTCTCCTCTCCTACCCACGTGTATGTATGTACATCGAAATATCCGCTTGAATTTTTTAGCGCCATTGTTCGCCGCTCGAGTTGGCCGACTTTTTAAACGGGGGAAAAAAATTTCCATTTTATAATTCCTTCTTTCTCCTCCCCCGAGATTATTACTCCTTTCTCAACGCGGTCGTAAAAATATCGTTGTCACCGCTTGGCCGACGCTTGGGAGCGTCGTGAATCGTCGGGAGAATGAATTATACAAGCTGCTAAAAACGTTTTGTAAACCTCTTTTCGAAGGGTTAAAGTGGAACGTGTCGGGGTTCGTTTTTTTGCTCGTCGTTTAACGGAGGCGTCTCCAATTAGGGCGTCTCGGCGTTCACGTTTTATCGCGCGGCGCGCTCGTATTTGCCTATCACCCTTGCGTATCGGGGGAAACGCGAAACGGCGAAATCGAAGGGGGTCACGAGGAAACGGTAGCCGCGATGGCGTGGGCAAGCAACAACAACACAGACGGGGGGTTTAACTTTAACCCGCGCGAACGGAACAAGAGGGTTTGGGGAGGAAGAGGAGAAGCGTTGGGGAGAAAGACGGAGGGGGGTTGATATAGAGGAGGCGAAGCGCAGGCGTTCGCACGCTCCTGCGCATCGTTGCCGTTCGCTTTGCGAGTGTTACCGCGATGCGACAGTCGTACGTGGAGCGCGAGAGCGGAAAGGTGCTCCTCTCCTTCTCTCAGCCTCGTCCAATCTCGTTTTTCCGAGGAAGCCTCCTCTTCTAGGTATTGCGTGCGAAGCCTCCCCCACGGAGTTCACGGGGTTTCGGCACACGTGCACGATCGTCCCGTGCGTGTCTCTCTCCGCACCCCCTGCCCCCATCTCCCTCTATCTCTCGTCCTCTGTGGTAGCCGCGTGCGACTCGTTTCACGAGCGGACGTCGTGCATGTGCATGTGCAATCGTATCCCCGTGTGTACACGTGTGTATACACATATACGTGTGAATGCTCGCGCCAACGTGCGAACGCGCTTCGTCGCGCATCACCGAACCAACCCCCCGTTTCGTCGCGTCCGTTTCTCGCGTGGCGTCTATTTCTCGCGAGGGTGTACTCCGAATCGCTCGAAATTCAGAGCAAGACACTTCAAAGACACTCTCTCTTTCTCTCTCTCTCTCTCTCTCTCTCTCTCTTTTCGATCTTTTCGAATCGACGACGCGGAGAAGACGCGCGTTTGTGTGATCGTACATGCGTATATATATATATATATATATAGTATAAGTGCGCGCGACTCTCGACGGAATACGCGCGCGAGTTGACATTGACGCGCGATACCATTCTTCTTTCTGTGTACACGCGACAGAGCTGTCGAGAGCGAGAGGGTTGTTATAACGCGCGAGATATTTTCGCGCGTCGGGAACGCGCGCGCTCTCTCTTCTCCGTGAATCGGTCGATGCACCATCGGTTCGTCGCGTGCCTCGAGGGCCGCATCGCGCATTAAATGAACGACGATGAGTTTTCCGATAGTCGTGATGGACTGATGCGTTTATTAGAGGCAAGATTGGAAGAGTGGAAGCAAAGGTAGGAATACACGCGACGCAGTAAAAGGTTTTATAAAGCCGTTTTTTTTTTCTTTTTTTTTTTTTGTAGAATTTTCCGCACAACTTTGTTTTTTCGCGAAAAGCAAGAAGAAATTGCGTGTTGCGTAACGTTTGCGTAATAACAATCCGCGATTTGAATTCACATTTGGTTCGCGCGAACTTTTATTGCCGTTACGATGCGCGCTCTTGTCTCACTCGCTACGTGTTCGTGTCGTGATTACATTTATTTTTTGTGCACATGTTACGTGCGATGCACTTATTACGTTGTAACGTATCACGTTGTAACGTATTACGTTCTACGTAACAATGTAGAGAGAATCATTTCTATCAATTGGAAGTAAAGAAGAATTAAATTACGCGAGAGACGACGCACACATCATCTTCGGATTTTGTTACAATTTTTTAATTTTTTTTTTTTCGAAGAGTCGAAGAGACGTAGAATTCAAGACACGACGCGAACGCGCTCTTATTCGATTCAATAATCGGATCGTGAAACCTTCCTAAAACCTTTCCGCAGCTTCGAAAACTGTTCTCGGCGCCGCATTTACAACGGTCCTGATTCCCGGTTACCAACCGCGTGAGCGCGGCTTGTTGTCGGACACCGTGGCCGATCGAATATAGGTCGGGAGAGAGAGAGAGAGAGAGAAAAAGGGGCCGATGCGAAAACGTGCCTCGAGAGCTACTCGACGGAGCCGAGTTTCGAAGCTACGAACGAACGAGAGAAGCGATCGTTGTCGTTTTCTCTCTCTCTCTTTGTCTTTTTTCGAAGTAAAACTCCACCGACCGGATATCCAATTTTCTTTCCGGAGTTCGAAAACGAAGATATCCAAGCTTCACGCAGAAACGTATTGTACGTGTTTGGAGTGTCGAAGAGTCCAACGTCGGGACACACACAACCGTCTTCTCGCACCTTTTTCCGAGTATGTGCGAACAAGAGACAGAGAGAGAGAGAGTCGAACGACCCTTGGCGGACTTGGATGTGCACTTAAGCGAGAGCGGAGCTCTCCGGCAACGCGATTCTCTCGTTCCCTCGCGCTTCTCGAATTGCTGCACCGAGTGAGAGAATTTTCGCGAAAACTCTCTCCCTTTCTCTCGGTATACGCTCGCGGTATACGTGAAATTGAATTGATCGCTTCAAAGACGCGTCGAGTTAACGTAAAAGTCAGTAGGTTGTGTGGATTTTGTTTCTTTTTTCATTCCCTGTGGACCGGATAAGTGTGTTAAAGATCGCAAGGATTTTTTACCGGTGAATTCAATGGCAAATGTTGCTGAGAGAAAAAAAAGAGCGAGAGAGCGACGAGCTGTTTGATAGAAAATTAATTGATAATTTCTCGCTGCAAAATTGACAGGAGAGAGCAAGCATGAATTTAAACATCCGCGCAGTGGTATCTGTTGTTTGGAAAAAGCGTCACGTATTTTTTGTAAAAATCTTGATGTAAAAAAAAAAAAAAAAAA
>NW_018020629.1:258010-286304 GCF_002006095.1 Pseudomyrmex gracilis
GTGTTTTAACGATATTAGATACGCAAAGAGAGAGAGAGAGAGAGAGAGAGAGAGAGAGAGAGAGAGAGAGAGAGAGAGAGAGAGAGACGAAACGTGTAAAACATCGAAATGCATGGATTCCGATTTAGCGTACTTTTGAAACGATCCATTTGTGATTAATCCAGTTGATTGACCTCTTTCGCCCTCCTTCCTCCTCCTTCCTCCTCCTTCCTCCCCTCTCTTTCTCTCCCGTTTTCCCATTTATGTTCCCGATTGAGCTTGCTTTAGTGCAAATTTGACATCCAATTTATATGCAATGCATTTCTGTTTGACGCTCGCGGAAAGGACTCGCTTCGCAGCGCATAATAATATCCCCTCATCTCTCGCACGCTTCTGTTTCCCTATATCCGATAAATATTCACTCTCACAATATTCCCCTTCGTTCTCTAACGTACGTCAGCGCGCGTTCTCTCTTTCTCTCTCTCTCTCTCTCTCTCGACTCTAATAGATAAACTGCGCTAATGAGGTATTTTATTTTATTTTCCCTCATTCTCGCGCTACTGTAATACACGTTTTGACACGATCGTCGCGCGTGATAAAACGTCAAACGTTGCGAAACGTTCGACAAATTATAATTTATATATCGCAAGCACGCGCGCGCGCGTCCGAGTATTCAGGAAATGTGTGTATTCGCGTTATTAATAATTTCTTAAAACAAATAACAAATTAAAACAAATAACAAATAAGAACACGTTACCGCAAATGTACGTTTTTTCAAAGTACAATAAAATATCGCAGTCGGTCCGCGCTGGACCGGTGGTTTGTCAAGTTTATGTAAATGTGTTCTCGCGCGAGTAGCAAACATTCATATTCCACGAATCAAATATCAACGACTCGAAGTTTACTCGGTGTCAGCGCTGTGTGTTTGTGTGCGCGCGCGCGTGCGCTTTAATAAACAAAAATTCCATTAATTTTTTATATTTCGGAGAGCGCGCGCGATGCTGCTTCTGGGATATTCGTAAACTATTCAGAAGCAGATCGCGCACTCCGACCTTACGACAAAACGCGGAAAAGGCAACACGATTTCTCGAAAATATACACTCGGAAATATATCACACCTAACTGTGCGGAGCGAAATAGTATCGTCTATATACATATATGTATACATGTGCATATAAAGTACATCCTACGTAGAAACATTCTCCCGTTAAACATCTCCCTGTCGGAGAGTATAATCGAGAAATAATTAATCGTCGCGTTCCTGAATAATTGCGAGAGTCGCGCTCTCGACATCTCCTCCGTCTGACGAACGTTCAATCGAGACGAAAAAAGACGAATCGCGATCTGTCTCGCAATGCGGTCTCTGTGCGAATCGACTCTCTCTGTGATTTTCTCCCTCTTGAAACAGAAATAATATAGTATATATATACGTTTGAAATTCCTCTTCGAAACACTATCGCTCGCGATCGCTCTAATTGAAATTTCACGTTATCGTCGCTCGATAGCACACTTGACACACTCAATGGCTCTCTCTCTCTCTCTCACTCTCAATTGGAATACTACGACACACGTGTGCGAAGACAAAAACACAGCTGAGCGATTCAGTCGGCGCGATAACCTTCAGGTGATTCTCTCTTTCTCTCTCTCTCTTCCTTTCTTCTGTGAAACAACAAACAGCGGCGCGCGCTCTGAAAAGATGGAAAACTTCCCTTCGATCGCGCGCCGTCCAGAAGTGGTGCCAGATCGCGGCGCGACAAAGATCTCGCGGCATCTCCGATCAATTTCGAAAAGTTTTTCACAATCTAGCCCGGTGTGTATACACCCCAGTGTGTTTTCGCCGGCTGTGCGCGCGCTCGGGTCACTTTAAACTCACATCTCGCCACTCGTTTTTTACCGCTATCGGATTTTTCCGACACAATAGAGTGTTGCTTGCGCGCGAGTTTTAAGTTGGAGTTTTTATCCAATTATCGCACTGTTGTTTTTTTTTTTTTTTTTGGTTTTCATTGTTCCGCGTTGTTCTGCGAAACACGTTATCGAACGTTTTTTACGCGCGATAATTATTAATTCGGTCGATAGACCACCGTGTGCGGCGTCTCCTCTTCGATGTTTTTTTTTTTTTGCTAAAGAAGGGACGAAGTCGAACTGACTGGTTACGGAATCGAAATTACGATATCTGTGTCAATATCCGCGTAACAAATGATGTTTTCCCGTTGTTTCGCGGAAATCATTATTATCGTTAATCCCAAACAAGGTTTTTGTACCGTGTACGGCGCCATTGTATTCCGGATGCAGCACGCGGGTCGTATCGGAAGGTCGTTAGAATGATTGCTCATCATCCATCTCGTGCAAGAGAAGAACCGAAGCGAGAGCGTCGCGGAGCCAGACGAATCTGTTTCTCGCGATGGTAATGAATCACTGATTCGCGCGCGCGCGCGCGCGTGACGTGTTTCACCGGGCGCCCAATTAATAGGAGTAGATGTGTGTTGCGCGCTGTCTCATATTTATTATCCCTGTACACGTACATACATACACGCACGCACACGTACGCATTCGTAGCGAATGTCCGAACGATGGCAAGAGCGAGCGAGCATTATCGTGATAATGACCTACATTCGAACTTCCGAGTTTTTGCGTCGTTCCGATAAATAGCAGTTAGTTACTGTGAGAGAGCTGAAAGCAAAGAACTGCAAGAGAGAGAGAGAGAGAGAGAGAAAGAGAAAGAAAGAGTAAGGGCGGGAGGAAGAATTAAAAAGTTGAGGGAGAGTTTTATATACGCGGCGGAGTGGACTAAGTTCGTGATTGCGGGGAATTCGTTTTAAGTACGAACTGTATTTGAAATGAAGTGCAATCCTCTATTATTGACTTGTTCCACTTGCGCGAATCATCATCATCCTTCGCTTCTCCATTTGTTCGCTCGAGATAATGCGTCGCAAGTGGAAGAAGGATCGACACACTCGCGCGGAAACGAAAAAAAAGCCGAACACGCGTTTTCGCCGAAACGAGAATCTTATTCCGCGTGTTAAAAAACACAAAACGAGATAGACACACCGGAGGTATGACGGTATCTAAACGGAAAACAAGTTTTTATCGAGCTTATAATTCGACGCTGTCGACGCTGTTGACAAGTTTATATCGTGTGCGCGCACACGCAATTTCACGTGACGCGTTTATTATACGGTACGGTTTAAAAAACGTGGGGAAACATCGATACAACTTCAACACGAGTTTATCTTTTCGTGTCGCGGAAGTTAAAAGAAATTAAAAGACCGCGAGAGAGAGAGAGAGAGAGAGAGGCCTCTCCGCACGCTACGTCGCGTTTATAGACGCGCGCGCCTATGTAAAAATCGCGTTGTTGCGCGCTAAGTGCCATCGGTATTCTATAAGCGCGCGAGAGAACAAGAGATATTATTCTCGTGCTTTCCGACATCGCGATTCCCAAGCGCATTGAATTTGCACAACCGTGTCTCTTTCGATCTCTCCGGTCTGACCCTCGGCAACCGTGTTACGGGCGGTCTTCATTTTTCCTCCTCGATTGTTTCGCTCGAGCAACACACGTTTTTCCTCGTCGAGAAGGGTTTCGCCTCGTGTTTCACCTCCTCGGCTCAACGTAGCGGAAACGCTCGTCCGTTCAAGTCGACGGCGCCAACGTGCGCTGAGTTTTCCACCTGGCTGTGTTCTCTCTTGTATCTCCGATAAGAGAAAGATAGAGATCGTCGAGAGAGAGAGAGAAAGAGAGAGATGACAGGTCGGGACAGAATCGGATAAAGTTTCTTCTTTGTGACACGAGAACGCCAAACGAACGGCTGGGAACGAACGGGGTACAAAAGGGGGGAGAGAGAGAGGTATTCCTCTCTCTCTCTCTCTCTCTCTCTGTCGCTTCTCTCTCTTTCTCTCTCTCTCTCTCTCTCTCTATGTAGGTTAACCAGGTCGATCGGCCTACGTTCCCTCGTCCTCCATCACCACGACCTCTTCCCCTGTTCATCGTCGTAACCTCTCGTCACACACCCTCAGCCTCGTTGTTGCTCACCGACCACCGGCGGATTTACCGATATGCAGTATAAACGCGCTTCGCATCGACCCCGATTACTGCCCCGCGTTCGTTATGGCAATTTATTGACACTTTACGTACACGTACAATCTAATTAATTATGTTATTTATTATTATAAAATAACACACACACACGTTGTGCGAGAGACGCATTACTAAATTTTTCATTATCATATATTGAAACTTTAATATGCATATTGGACGTTCTTTATGCCGGGCAAATATTTATGAGGATTATAAATGTTTATGAGAATTTAATTTTCCATCGATTGATATTCCCTCTCATGTACATACACGCGGTGGTTTTAATGACGACAACGCAATTTATTATAAATTTCAAAATTATAATTTCATGAATTTTTTTATAAAAAAAAATAATAATAATAATTTTATATTTGTTTCCCTTTTTTTTTCTCTCGCGAAACGCACGGCGCAATTTTTTTTCTCGGAGGTTTCAATTCGCCGGTCTAATCGCTGATCTCCATCACTCGGCGGCCGGGAAATTCGCGAGACACGTTGCCCGTAATTTTCCGTCGCGATCGATCCCGATATTAATCCGCCGATTAATCGTCCACATGGACGAAGTTAATAGCCCAGATTTGTCACGTGCGACATGCGCTCGTTGGTTGGCACGTCCGATCGCGGACGACCATCCGGTGAAATCGGAGCATACACGGAGAGCGCGGAAACGGAAGGGAAGAGGTGTTCGCGCATTTGAAAAATGAACCGACTCTCTCTTCCGTCTGCGCGCTTATCGAAATCCATTCGATCAACAAACTCCCAAATACGATCAGATACCTGCAAGTGTACCGAATTCGTTCGCGCGAAGTGGTTAACGCGCGACGTTGGTTATTTCGCCCGGGGGTTTTTTTTTTTTTTTTTGTGGCCAAAGTTTTGGAAAAACAATCCACGCGAACAACTCGATCGAGATAAAAGAGAGCGAAGCGCGCGATTTTTGCGCGCAAAACGCCGAAGATTATATACAATATTCACAAATTACAGAGCGATATCTCTCTTCTTTTGTACGTTTAAATTACACGATCAGACTTGATTACAGTTTGAGAAAATATAACAGTAATAATATGACAGTTATTGCGCAAATTTACAATATTAATATTTCCTTACGTGTAAAATTACATCTTCAACATCACCGCAATGATGTAATATTTGTCGCGAAGAATCGATAATAAATTATTGCGTTTATTGTCGTTGGAAAATAATTGCGATATCTCAAATTTACATTCGTCGTGATAATTAACGATGTGTATATCGACTCGATTGATGCATCTGCGGAACACGCTTACGAAGTCATACAAACGAAAAAGACAATGGAATAAATTCCGCACATCGTGCGCGAAATTCGATTAACTTGCGTGTGTCCTACAACTCTCGTTTATTATATTCGACATGATATTATCGCCGCAATGATTTTCCGATAACATTTGAATGCCGATTCGTATGGAGTAGGGCCAATACAAAGTGGCTGGTTAAGTCGCTTTTACGCGTTTTGAATTATTACATGGACGAAGTTTAATGGAATTCGAATTATATATAAACGTACGAGTATATTATTTCGGATATGCCAATTTTTCCGATTTTTATAGGGTAGGTACTTTTACTCGAACTAAATTATTACACGTTTTCTGAAATTGCGAAAAGTGGAGATTTGCGCGAGTAATCGGATCTATCCAAGCTAACGTTCATTTTCCGAACGAATTTGATATTCTTTTTTTGTAACTGATGTTATAACAAAGTACGCGTTTTTTTTTTTTTTTTTTCAAAAGATCGCGCGGCGCTCGCAACCTTCCTCTTCGCGACTGACGATTTTCACCTTCGATGTCACGCTTCGGTGCGCGTCGTCAGTTCTCGGCGCTGATATTAACGACGACGAGAAATCTCGTGTCGCGCGAGAATACGCGACCGTATTGTAATTAATCGATACGTTTACTCCCGACCCGAATGTGGGGGATGCGCAATTGTGTGGATGCGGTTGCGTGTGTTACGCGCGCGTACAGCAACAACCAGCCAGGAGTGTCCGTGCGACCGTAATAGCCGGAAAAGCTAATTCATCGTTTATTTGACAAATGGCGTTGAAAATATTTCCGCGCGCTGATGACCGCGTTCAATGAACACTCGCTGCTGCACCGGTTGTATTGCAAAATCAAATACGCGCGCGCATCGATACACGTGTAACGAAAAATATACAAAAAAAAAAAAAAAAAAAAAAGAAAAGAAAAAAAATATACGACGCAGCGCTCGTTAATTTCGCCAAGTATTTTGACACGGAAAATTGAATCCAATGCGGTTTCCGGAGAGTAATTTGCCGAGACAATCTCGAAGCGCAGTCTCGGGTCAATTGTTTCTTCTCGCGGGAGCTTCGCGCGACAGATTTCGTTGTGCGATGAAAAAAGAACTTGATGAAAGCTTTTTTGTAAAATAATAACAAACACAATTTCCGGTCGCGCAACATCAAACTCGCGAGCGCTATTCTTTTTGGAATATCGCGGTAAAGCGATTTTGACATTGTTATCGCGCGTGTTGTTGTTTTTCTTTATCGCTCGGCGCGATATTCTTCGCCACGCGAAGAATATCTAATCCTCGCTTGTTTACGATATTTTTCACGCGGATTCGAAACACACGTATTTTTCGCCGCGTCCCGTGCGAGTGTCGCGTGAAAAATGCGTCGTAATTTTGTTGTAAAGCTCTGCGAAATCGATCCCCGCCTCGCGGACTTAATATTTTGTAAGCCCGCCGTGTGTGAACAAGCTTTTTCGTTATTCGGCTCCGTTTAGCGACTGCAAAATGGAGAGAGGGGGGAAAGGGAAAGGCGCGGATGCTTACCATCGAGATAACTTAGTGGAAGGACGCCGGTGGATAATAAATTCAGCCGCGCGCGATCTCTCGGCAAGCTTGAAGACGCGAGGCGGATCCGCGCCTCGCGTCTTCAACTTAAGCGGAAATTTGCGATGACGCTCGCCATTTTCTCAATGGACGGGGTTAACGAGAATGCGCTCTTCTCTTCGCCCAATTTATGAGCTTAATACGCGCCTCGTCCGCGACTGATTTACGAGCGCGATTTTTTTTTATCTTTTTTTTTTTTTTTTTCGAGACGCGCGCGTCGTCGCAATTTCGCGTCTCGAGATTTCTCGCGCGTCAAAAACAACCCCCGCGTTAAATCCGCGGCGGGAGCGGCAAAATTGAAATTAGAGGTTGTAAAATCGGATTCTCGTCGCTACAAACGGAAACTCGTAAAACTCGAAATGAGTTGTGTGTATGTGTGTGTGTGTGTGTGAGATACAAGGATAGAAAGAGAAAGAGAGAGATAATATATGTACGCGAGCGCGCGCTTCTCGTTTTGTGTGTAGCTCCTTTTGTTCCGCTCCCTTATCTCGTCTCTTTGTGCGCCGTTTCTCTCACAGAGACGCGGTTTGGAATTTTGCAGAAACCTTCCCTTGGCGGTGTTGCGAAGCGAAGAGAGTTGGCGATGCTTCGAGAGAACGTGTCGCGACAAAGTAACGCAACCATCGTTTACACGAAAGGGATTAATAGGTGATAACGCGAGATAACGGGGGCTGTTTAGCGCGCGCTTATACATACAATAATGGCTTCTTCCGCGAAGAAGAACGCACGTGGTGACACGACAGCGCTCTCGATGCGATTTTTTCTTTTTTTTTTTTTTAACAGCACGTAGTAAACGCATATCTCTTGAGAAAAAATTGAAGATTCGACGCATACGCGAACAAACAACGTGCGCAGAAACAACAAAGAGCGACGTTTATATATTCGGGCGTATAAAACACAGAAGGGAGTTTTGTGCGGGAGAAAACTCAAGTTCACACTCGAAAATATCATTTTTTTTTTTGTGCCGCGGCGACGCGACAAAGATATTTATTTCGAGAGCAACATTTTTTTCCGAGCGCGTTGACTCGCGAGCGAGTGAGAAAAAAAAATATCTCAGAGGATCATCTCTCTAATAAATTGAATTTAAATTACTTATTTACCGCGCGCGCGCACGCACGCGACTCGCTGTTTTGTCGGGAGATCGTTTAATAGAAAACTTTTTGCAACCGCCTGTTTCCGACACGGTAAATACTAAACGCCGCGGCGAAGCAGTCTCGCGTGTACACCTAACCGCGAGAGCTCTCCCCTCCGATTCTGATGCGAATCTAAAATGGAAACTCCGGCTAGTATAACTCGGGCAACACGCGCCGCGCCGCGCCGCGTTGTTGTTTCGCGTCGTACGTTGGAACTTTGACGTTCGCCGACACACGAGAGAAGTCCGTGAAGTATATATCGCCAAGAACTCGCGAGTTTTGCGAGAGAAAACGTGCTCAACGGGCTCACACCGTTTCTCACGAGGGGTTTCTCGTTTGACGTGCGCTCTCTGCCGAGTCAGCAGACACAAGAAATCGTTATCATTCCGCACCCCGAGGGCGGAAGGGAAGGGCAGGTCTTCTTCGGACAAGTTCGAAGTAAAGTAATTACTTTGACGGTTGATCGTCAGTAAATGACCGTCGCCTTGCCCTTCGAATGTTTCACGGATGAACGGAGGGGAGTAACGTGTAATACGCGCGCGGCACATCGACGCGCTGTAAACAGAGCGGGAAATGCGCCGGATGAATATCTCTTGTATGTACACACATTGTGTGTGTTTAAACCTACCTTAACGTGAATACGAAGCTGTCGCTTCGTAATTTTCAGCACAAAGTACAAACTTTGCTTTCTACACCACATACGTGTGGTATGTGTGTGTGTGTGTGTGTGTGAATGTCATCCAAATTAGTTCATAACAATACTAGTAATTTTTTTTAAATACTTTTTTAATACTTTTTTTTTTAATTTCATTAATTTCTCGGGTTGGTCACAAGAAGACGCGATTGTTTTCTATTGAATGATTGATGACTGACAATTTTTAACACGATCGATTTTGTTGTCACGACTTTCGCTCAGAGCGCAAAAGTCATTTCGTCATTTACTAATCGCACAACCGATCAATCGATCGTCGCGATTTTTGTTTACTCGGCAATACTCAGTGGAGATGACATTCCGGTTACGCGTTTTTAATTTTCAGACGGCGCGGAGAAGACAAATAAGGGACAAATAAGGACGTCAGGAGGAGATCGCTGCGTGCGCGGATCGCTGTGAGATGGTGAATGTAGCGACCGACAAGCGGCGCGCGGCACAATCAGCGTCACGACGCAGCAAGACGGCTGATTTCCCGACCACCACCGGGGGCGATCGTCATTTCTGTTGCGAATACGCGCGGAATAGAACGGATCTCGAGGGCGCGGCCGAGGAATTACGGGGCGAGTCCCGCACAAAGCGGGCAACAACGCTCGACGAGGTGGTGAGACGAGGCGCGGGGGGCGGTGGCGAGGAGAAGCCGAAGCAATAAAAGGGCCTCGTGACGGAGGGGCTTCGCACGGCCCTGGCGCGACTGCGGCACTGTACCCCTGCGGGGGGCTCGCTGCCGAACACACCGAATCCACCGTCCACCCCGGAACACAAGGCTCAAGTAAGCGAATTTAAAATCCATTTTTCTTCTTCGCGCGTTTTTTGGCGATTTTCTGCGATTACGTTCGTCGATTTCGATTTCGACGAATCGACGAACGGGCATGGACTTTTTTCCAAATGTTTTGTTTTTTGTTTTTTTTTTGACGTTCGTTCTAAGACGAAATGTATTTTATACGTGTCTGTTTTTTGTATCGTGCTTTCTCTTTCGACGATTAAATAAAATGTGGCAATTTTTATTCCGCGTATTCCTTCGAGGCGTGGAAGATAAAATACGACAATTGTTTTCTCTCTCTCTCTCTCGTTTGTATGAGAATCACACAAACGCTGTAATAACTTGCTCTTTCGAATAAAATCGAGGTTAATCACCGACTGTGAAAAGCGAACATAATTATCGAACGCACCCGAATGAATTATTCAATGGTAATCGCGATATTAGATCGCGACGACTCGGAATACTAAGAAGCCACGAGAATTGCTCCCTCTCGGTCTTTAATATACATATATATATATATATGTATCTATATAAATCCTTTCTCCCAGGAGAGTCGTTCCGAGCGGAATGTCACGCGCGAGTCCACAATTTGTTTCAGGGGTGCGCGAGGAATCGCGAGTCGGCAACCAGATGTGGCAGTTTGGGGAGTAACGCGTGTGAAACGGGGGATACGTCGCAGTCGCAGCCAGCGCGGGGTCAACATGGGGCGGTTGACAGCGGACGGGACGGCGACCTTCTGTCGTCCGCGATCCGGCGATTCAACTTCAAGGCGGCCGGCGGCAGCCGCAGCTGCCGCACGGTGCCGAAAGTCGTGGTCATGGGCTCGAGCACCGCGTCCGAGACCACGATCAACACAAGCACCGACAGCGCCAACACGATGCTCACCATGGTGCGTATATACTATATATATACATACGTAACATACAAAAGTACCGCGGCGTTTTACAGTCGTGTGTGTTCGGGCGCCCGTGTAAATTTCTCCTCCTCTTTTCCCTCTCCCCTCGTTACGTGGGCGGCGCATGCCGACATAATTGCCGTAACTTGCGTATAAATTTAAACGCACGCCGGACGAGAACCGTAAACATCATTCCGGACAAATATTGTTCTAATTAAAAGGGGCGCGAGGAAATACAAAATTAGAAACGGTAATTAAACTCAAGATAGAGATTAATATCGGAAATTAAAATTTACGCGTTCCGCTTGGTATTTTCTTGTCTGGTTGTTTATCGAATTAAGTGTGCGTGTGTGTATGTGTGTGTGTGTGTGTGTATATTGCCTATCATTTATTAATTCCATAAGAGAGTCATATACGTGTACGTGCGCCATAAACGGCCAAACAACAAGTTCGGCATTAATATTAGTGTTTACATCGGCGGCGTGTGGACCTTCCAACACTACGTTACGAACCAGTGCGCGCGTAAAGTCAGGCAGCAAAATAATTCACAACCACGTGCAGGTATCAAATGTTAATTACATACGTAATAATTGATGAAGCGCGCGTGCCTCGATAATACACCAAAGAACAAACAAAGTCGGTGAACGAACGCGCGCGCTGATATCGATAGAACGTGATGTATATTCGATGTGTGTGCTTACATGTTGTTTAACAAATCCACTCACACCGAGAACGCGCGCGCGCGTGTGTACTCTATCTTCGTGTCGGGATTTAATGTGGGAGCATGTGTTTCGCGTGCTCTCTATTCATATTTCAGTCAGACACGAAGGCAAACGTGCGAATCCCCGTAGCACAACGGCTCTTCGCCCGTGTGTGCGTGACGCTCGAGAAAAATTAATTTCAAATGAATTAACAAAATATGCGCCCGTCAAGGAATTTTTATGAGAGCTCCGCGGGCTCTTTTTCTTGGTTCTCGTTAAATTGAGGGAAGTGATTTTTGTGTCCGTATCCACGCGGAGATACGAATTAACATCTCTCTCTTTTTTCTCGTTTTAAAGATAAATAATATTTCTCTTTTTTTTTTTTTTTTTATTTCCTGTACCTATTTTTTCGATTCTATTTGTGTTTTTTTTTGCTAACACAGATAACTCGATTGTTCTGTTGTAATTTGACGAGAGGAAAAAATATCAACAAACTTGAAAATATCAACACTTTGTGCGCGAAGAGAGTAGCCAAGTGAAAAGCAAAAATACACACACACACACACACAAATGCTAAGATACTCGAAATTTCTGAATCGGTTTACGAAGTGTTTCGCAACTCGGGAAATTGTGTTACGTCAAGTTCAATAACGAGCTCCCGTGACGAAGCGGGAGAGAATCGACGTTATAAATATATCTTATCGTAATTATATCCAAGAAAATTTATAACGCGCCCGCTGTAAAATCCGATATTTACAACATTATACTTTTATTCGCTCATCGGGACTGAAAATCCCAAATCGAAGAACTTCCGATTTCTCCACACACTCAGATGAGAAATAATCTTGTCCGTCCGTATATCTTCCGAAAGTGAATCCGCTGGGATCGATTCCCTCGTTCCATTACTCGTAATAGAAAAACTATTTATGTCTCGAGGTATTTTCGGGAAAAATCGTTCCGGACACGAAATGTCGCGATCGATCCCCACCTGACACCTCGCACCGTGCACTTTTATGCAAATCCCACCACGCGAACGAGGCGTATAAGAGATAACTAACTATCAACCGGCTGTGTGTACATAAAATATAATACGATGCGCAATATCTTTTTCCCCGTTCTTCTAGGTGACGACGACGGACGGGGAGCAGCCGGACGACAGCTTCGATCTAATCGACGTGCCGGCCGAGATGTCGCCTCCCCCTACGACTTCGTCGTCGCAGCCACCGTCGTCCGGCCACCTGGGACACAACGATGACGCGGTCGTGAACAGCCGCACGTCCTCGCCGTCGGCGTCACCCACGTCGCCGATTTCTGTCGCGGGCAATCAAACCACGCCGCCGTTGCCGACCGCGTCGTCGCCGACGTCACCGTTGTGCGGATTTGACGGCGCCGACACCGCCGCCGGACCGTCGTCCAGTCGACGATCGAGACTCGACTCCGGTCAACCCGACGGTAATCACAAAGCGACGACCTCAGCCAATCAAGGACACAACGCGTCAACGAGCAGCAACGAGGTCGCGACGGCGCTTCCGCCGCCCACCCCGATAGTTGGTTCGCATCAGGATTCGAGATTCACGTTCGGCGGCAGCGGCAGAACCCCACCTCTTCCGGATCTTCGAGCTGCGGATTTCTTCAGGTAAACTACATTGACCTCTTATCACACGGCGTTGTGAATGGGACTTCGGTGAATGGGTGATCAGACGAGAGAGGCAGCGAGCGCGACGACGTCTCACCGCGTTGAAAGATGGGTTTTACGAGCGTAGAATTTGTCCTATCCGCGCTCTCTTCTTCGTTTATTTAGATCGACGTTATAAAGCGAGGAAAGGGAGCGTATACAGACATATCGAAACGAGAGATATCGAAAGTCCGTCTCTGAAAGACGTTGTTTTTTATAAGAAAATTTTGCAAATTTTAAAAATAAACGATATAGCGAAGATTCAATATATTCATTATTTCGAAACTTCAAAAACAAAAAACTAGAAAATTTCGAAGAACGCAATCTTCATTAATAGAGCATGCATAACTACGTAATCTACTACGCAGTTTTTCTTCTCTTTTCTGAAAGTTGCCTCGCGTAACAATTTCTTGATTAAAAATTACCGCCTCGGTTGAGGTTGCGGTTTCTTCTGGAAAAAAATTTGCGCTTCTCCTCTCTATTCGATTTATATCTTCTTTCCTCCTCTCTCCCTGCGGAGTAAACACAAAGTTCGCGCGCGTTAAAGTTACGATTCCGTAGCACTCCGTCGGATTGTGACCCTCTGCCCCAAATTTCATTCCCAGGCGACAGCGAAAAACGGAGTTTGGGGGGAGAAGGGGGGGAGGGACGCGTTTCCGACACGGGGCTATAAATTCGTCAATCGCTGCCTCTCGCGTGTATAATCGCGACGATACCTATACACACAGAGTCTCCGCTCGAACGTTTAGCACACCCGTGAGGGGCTCGGTGGACGCGGGTCAGCCCGATTCGATCGACACGCGATCGTCGATTCGCAACCTGGTGTCCACCCAGGAAAAGCAGAACACCAGGGGGGGTTATCAGATCGATTACACGACCGGCGGAAAGGTCAACTCGAGTCAGCCGAACGTGTTGGAGAAGAGCGAGCTGAAGCGAAGCCAGAAGAGGCCCAACATCAATGTGACGACCAATCCGCTCGACATATCGCTCATAGGAGCGACCCAACCGTGCAACAGTCAGGGGTGCAACGCCCAGAGCAGCGCGGGTGCGAAATCACGGGGACGATCGACGGGTAAGGTGTCTCGAGATGTTTGTCTTCCCACCCTTATTTGCTCGCCGCGATAGAATGGAGAGAAGAATCACACGTCGCGGTAAACCACGTAGTCGCTTAAATTAGACGTCGAGAGGTTTTGTGGCATCAAAACCACGACAGCGACGGAAGCACGTCGTCGACTCTCGTTAATACGATAAAAAAAAAAAAAAAAGAAAAAAAAAGACGAAAGGTCCAAATTCTCGCGCACTCGCCATTTCGCCTTTCCTTCCCCTCCATTGTTGTTCTATTAATTTCGAGGCGTGAGTGTTTCTCTCTTTCTCTTGTTTACTCTCGGTCTGAAATTCTCTCTCTTTCTCTCTCTCTCTTTCTCCGTTCCAATTTCGCAGCACGCATTGGGTCCAATTCGGTACTGACCGCGGTAATCAACCTGATGAACTTGGATCCGCCTAATGGAGATCGATCGTTTCGCTCGCTCGCGGTTATATCATTACAAATTGAAAAGCGGCCAACCGGTCAACCTTGGACTAGCGTGTCCGACTGCGAGTAGTGGTAGTTACTGATTTCCATTCTTTCTCCCTCACTCTTCTATCCCTAAGTCAAGGCTGTCAATCGGACTAACCGGAGCTGTTTAACTAAGGCTATCGACCGACACTGCGCCCGTGGAGTCGCTCGAGATAGTAACATTTTTATTGCCTCTACATAGATCGCGGCACGGAGGTTATAGAATTTCTTATCTCGTATATACGATATATACGCGCGGCGCTTATAGTCTAGTCTCTTATAATATATCGCTCTCGTAAAAACCGCGCGCTAAAACGCAAAAGCTCTTCGTGATCCATCGCTAAGTAATCCAATATACGAAAACTCCGCAGTTGGAAGCAACGCAGCTATTAATTTCGTCATTGATAACAAATTACCGGTGCGTTTTGATTGATCTCGAGATCTAAATTGCCTCGCTTTGGATTTATCTCTCTCTCTCTCTCTCTCTCTCTCTTTCTCTTTCTCTTTCTGTGTCACTTTCGCAAGAAGTTTTCAAAGACACTCGCGGCACAGATGGAGCCAAGTTTGATTAACCGGGCAGAGGGTCATATAGATGTGCTTTAATTGACATCGGACGGTAATCGAACTCTCGTGTGTGCACGAGAGAAAGAGAGAGAAAAGGGGAGAGAGAGAGAGAGAGAGAAATCGAGAGATAGATAGAGAGAAAGAGAGAGGAGAGAGACGAGAGCAGACAAGAGAAATGGATGGTACCTTTAAGGAAATGAATTGATGTTCTTTTCTTTCAGAATCTCATCCACTCGTTTCAGCCATTCATTCATGGGTCAGGCTCTTTTTCCCGTTTTGCGCAATAGGTATTACATAGTCGGCAAATAGATGAATATAGACATTCTCGTATCCACACATACGCACATAAGCGTGGGACGGCCGTCGAGGAGATACGCGCGCGTGAAAGAAATCTATGACGGATAACAATGATAACACAATGATTAACGCAATCGCGCTTTTTTTTTTTTCCGATCTCTTTCGGCGGCCGCTCCCGCTCACTCTTGGTGTTTTACAAGTTAAGGTACATGGTGGATACAGTATGTATAGTACACACACATATATGCGACTATGCGAATGCGCTTTGTGCTTCTTTTGTTTTGTTCACCATATCTCTTTTTGCCTTCGCAAAGCGTGTCCGCCCTCTCCTCTATCTGCGTTGTCGATCGTAAACACATACATACATGCATACATACACGTACAAACACACACAAATACACACGCTTCTGCGTCTCTTCTTCGCGCGGATTTCAGATTTCGGGGCAACGAGCAGCTACGACGTTTATCGACCCCGTAAGTGGGAAAAGGAGGGAGAATGAAAAAAAAAAAAAAAAAAAAAAGAACACAAGAATAGATATTACGTCCTTGAACGAAAGTTCATTCCCGTGAGAGACGCGAAAAAATGCCGACGTGTTCTTGAATGTTAATCGCTCGCTCGCGCGCGCTCGTTGTCCCGCGAAAGTCTGCGACGCGGTAATCGGCGCTCGTATATACACAACTGATAATGAGAGAAAATTTCGCCTAGCTTCGATCGGCTTAATTGAAAATCCGTATTACCGAACGACAAATTAAAAAAAAAAAGAAAAAAAAAGAAAAACAAAAAGAGCAAAACAAAACATTGATCTGGCTTGGTGTGATCCCACCGTGCGGAAACGTTTTTATAAACATTAGGTAAAATTAACGAAGGTTTAAATAATTCGTCTCTTTTTTTCTTGGAACAAGATCTTTAGCAGCTCTTAAACCTTCATTAACTTTATTTAATATTTATGGAAACGATTCGCGAAGGTAGGAGGTAGAAAACGTGCAACGTGTACCGTGTTACATTACAAAAATTTTCCACAATGCTCGTGCTTTCTTTGCACGTTATATTAAACTTTATATTTAAGAAGTTGTTCTTTTTTTTTTTGCGCTTTGTTGTACGGATTTTGCATATAAATGCAAATTAACTCGAAAACTTCTACCTCCTCCGTATATCTCTGCTTTCTTGTGTAGTTTACATGTGATCACATGTGTGGAGTTGGTAGATATACGTATATACATATATATATATATATATATATATATAGATAAATAGATTTATATATATATATATATATATATTATACCTCTATATATTATAGATTAATTAGTGTAACAAAGACGACACAATGCCGCGATATCAGGAATTGAAGTCTGTATTTAAATTTCGCGGAAACTAATTTTCTCGATAAATGTATTATACACGTTTCGCTTCGTGAACGTTGTTGTTGTTGTTGGTTTTGTCAAATCGAGCGCGCGATCGATCATTGTCGCGCGCTTTGTAACATATCGCACCAAACTTTTGAAACCTTCGAGATTAATATAATTTCGATTCGCGAGACACACGACGCAATTTTCTCGCAATTTTCTCGCAATTTTCTCTTTTATTATTACGATCGCGCCGATTATCAGAAGCGCGAGAGAGAAAAATTGTATACATTGGGGAATGCCGCTTTGCGATTCCTGCTATCGAAATTCACGCTTAGTTGTTATCTATCTCTGTCTGTTTCTATTCACCGAAGAACACACATACACACACCGTCAAGTGTGCTCGGGACCGCCGTCGTCATTCTCACTTTATTTCTCTCGCAATCCCTGCGTTATTATTCCGTCTGTCACGTCGCTAACGCGCGCGCGCGCGCGCGCGCACGCCGGATGGAATCCCCGGTAATTGCAATCGCGCGCGACTCGAGAGTTTGCAGATTGCGGAAACTTTTGTTTAAACGAGGGATTTTGCGCGTCTTAGATATCTTCTCGTCGTCGACCTACGCTAAAAATTACTACGCGGCGAGAACGGTCACGAGATGAAAAAAGTTTACAAAGCATATAACCGTCCGTGAATCAAATGCGCTGAGTTTTTCAGATAAGTTATGTGTGTGCGTGTATATACGCGCGTATAGGTATTAAAATCTGATTTAAAATCTTCCCGTTGTTTTTAATTGAAATCACACACCGCTCGGGCGTTACTGAGATACGAATTTGTTTTTGTTCCATCAGATTAAATGTCCCTACGATTTTTATTGTAAAGTGATAATAATTTACCAAAGTGTAATTCGTGCGGAAGGTTTCAATGTTTTGCTTTTCTAAAACAGAGAGAAAAGAAAAAATTCCGAAAAAGCGAGTGGGTTACATCTTAAAAGAAAACTCGAGACGTACGTTGTCCGCTGTAATTACCGTTGAAGCGCTTCGCGACGTTTTTTTACGATCGTCGACATGATTTACCGCGACGGCGGTTCCGTGAGAGATAATCACAGACGTATCGTCGTCAGACACGCATCTCTCGCGTAATGCGCACCCTTTCGGCAATTTTGCCCGAGAAAAACGAGGGAGGGGGGTGGGGGAACGAGGCCAAGGGCCGCGAAAAGTGACGGTACACAACGAGAAGGGAACACGGGAACGCGAACGGGAACGTACTTCGTTCTCCGCCGACTCGTGATACGCGCGAGCTCGGAAGATACACGGGAACAGTTGATAACGGACGGTTGAACTTTTTATTTTCCGAAAGGCGGAAGTGCCGGCGGCAGCGGCAAGCGATCGACCCAGGCGACGATCGTGGTGCAACAGCCGTCTCTGTCGTTGGACGCGCCCGCGGCCACGATTTTGCTGCATCCGGACGCCGACGCGAGACGTCGAGAAGAAAACATGAGGCAGCTACTCGACGTCGCCAACACCCTTACTCTGCAGGAGATACACGATTTCGAGATGAGGTGAGAGAGAGAAAGAGAGAGAGAGAGATAGGGAGAGAGAGCGAATATGCATCGATTGACACATTATTATTATTATTAATACCGTTATTCTCGACGGTTTCTCGTTTAGTCGATAAACAATTTACGATATATCACACCACGCGCGCGCGATACACACGTATATATGTATATTATTATTATATATAACATTATTATATATATATTATTATACATATCGGTAATATACGTCGTAGATTCTGTAAGACCGAATAAACGATGGAGTGGGTGTATATGACCGATGAGTAATAATGATAACGGGGATATAATAAATTGTCGCAAAATTATTGATGCGTAATACGTTTCTTGTGTGTCACGGAGATAAAATTTCTCAGGAGAGAGAGAGAACCGGTGGAAATATAATTGCAATTCTTTTCTTGTCGATTTTTCAGCGATATAAGATCATTTTCCTTGCAATACTTCTAATAGAGAAATCCATTTCGAAAGAAAGGCGTCGAGAAAAGTCGGCGATATGTACATACAATCGAAGAGTTTTAATATATTAAAAAGTTATTGAACCGTTTCGAGAGAACTGCTGCAAACTTTTATAAACATCGTTTCTTTCATATGTATTTTAATTCGATACGCTCTCGATCTCGCGCAGTTGAGAGAAAACTTGGAAATCTTGTCGAAAGTTTTTATAGCCAGGGATATTCAATATTTACGGACTTACACAAAGATAGAGAGATAGGGAGAGAGCAGGAAAGGAAAATCCATACTTCGGAAGATAACGTCAGACGCTGCGAGCGAAGGAAAAAAACTTGGATGAGAGACCATGTGTGCAATCTCGAGAAGCTGTGCAGCCATATATTGATCGAATAAAAAGACAGAAGGAGGCATTATGCGTTTCACAAACAACGAAGCCGCCTTTTAATATTCAAGATTTCCGAACAAACGCGCGGTTTTACGAAAGTTAGAAAAAAAATACGCCTTCCTTTTTCTTCGATATATTGTCAAGAAACATTTTATCTGAAATTTAAAGTCTTGTTGTTACGCGATAAATTTTTTTCTCCACTCGCAACTGTCAACGTGCCATATATTGCACGGTTCTAATTGTTTTTTTTTTTTGTTTTTGTTTTTAACTATTTTTAGGATATTTTTCTTTTTTTTTTTTTTATTAAATATTTGTTATATTGGTTTTCCGCGATTTTTCTGAAACGTCAGCTGTCTCTCTCTATCTCTCTCTATCTCTCTCTCTCTCTCTCGACCGCGTTTACATTGAAGTATATTGACCTGTCCTTTCGAACGTCTACCTCACGTCGCGTATCATTCGCGGATTATGACGTTCGAGCGGGGGGGGGGCTGTTGCAGATACGGAAGTCCTCATCACAGCCGCTCGCAATCGGTGAAGGCCCCCGGCAGTCGCTCTTCTGGCCGACCGAATTACCTGTGCCTTCCACAACAGAGATCGCGGGTGGCGAGTATGCCCAATACCGGAGTAGAAGAGGAATACTACAGACTGCGGCACTTCAGCATTACCGGCAAGGGGGTGGTGAATCGGGGCGATTCCCTCAAGAGTCGCAGATCGCGTTCCAACAACAGCGTAGCGTCCAGCAACTCGAGGTAAGCTCTCAGGTTGTTCAACGATACGGAGGATGATACCTCCGAGAGATACGTTAGTTCCCTCGTATCTCTTTAAAATACGCTTAAATAAACCGCGCGCGCTCAGTCTATGTTTTCACAGCAGACGCGAGAAATATTTAACATTCGCGAACGACACCGCGTGTAATCGCAGTTTTCGATGTCGAATATATTTCGCGTCCGCCCTTATTGAAACAAATATAGCGAACGAAAATAAAACAGATAATTTTTTTTTTTTTTTATACGAGTTTCGAAGTGGACCGAAACGCGAGTTTGGTTTATATTTGCGAATATATATTCCCGTGAATGGATGAATCTCTTGCGAGCATTCCCATTCCGAGAAACATTATTAAGAGAAAACATATCTCAACCCTCCTTTTTTTTTTTTTTATGTTTACGACTATACCTTACAATTCGGAACGCTGTATATTTCCCGTGTACGTATACTCATGTGTGTGTACGTGTGTGTTTGCGAGTCCGTTATCATACTCACCGACTCGTATCAGTGCGGCAAATTGCTATGTATTCGCGTGACTGTTGTCATCGTCTCTGGAAACGTCGCGGCCGCGCTCTGTGCGCACTGTGCAAATTTCTCTTCGTTACATTTAAGCAGAGAGAGAGAGAGAGAAGAGAAGGAGGGATATAGATTTTATATTACGCGCCGGAAAATCGACGAGGAAAATACGTTTTCATTAACGGAACGTCGATAACTTTTGGGCCACAGTACTGTACAATATATCGCGCATCGACATTCGTATTATCCGATGTATCGCGAGAGTACTGTGGGCGATACACGTTCGAGAGTAGTGAGTAGAGTAGTGCGTGCGCCGCTTTCGTCGTCCGCCTCGGAAAGGAGCGCGCCGTGGAATATCTCCGGCGTCTATCTCTCCGGGGGTTTCTTCTTCGTCTGTGCGAACTTGTTGTCGCGGACCGTCACTCTAGATCGAACGCGTGAGTTTACGTGTGTTGAAGTAACGTAGACACGCGCGTTGGACCTTAGAGCGCGGTCCTCAAGCATCGAACGTGACGAACATGTACATCGAGACGCTGCGAATGAATATTTTTTTAAATAGTATACACGTTAATTTCCTTGTGGAAAAAAATGTGTGTGTGTGTGTGTGTGTGTACGAATCAAACCTTCGTGTTCTCTCGTTTGAGAGTGAAAATCGGAACAGGAGAAGCATTCAGCTTTGAGATAGTTATCAAAATGCGAAGTGACTCAGACCGCTCAGATTCCATCACGTGGGCGGTGACAGAATCTGGTTACACAGATTTTGACTTTTTCTTTATCACCGACGAGGTGCAAAAAATGGAATATTCCCGCGCGAGAGCAGCTAAACTTGTTACGATTTTCTCTCTTTTTCTCTATCTCTCTTTACAAATGACTTTATTAAATTCTTTCGCGATGTATGCGCGCGCGTGTGGGTGTGTGTAACCGAAGAATGAATATCATGTGAAATACACATTTTCCGTCAAATATATTACATGAAATATGACCTGAGGTTTGTATTTAGTAGGTGAGCGCGCGCGCGCGCTGGTCCGTGACGCGAAATCAAAATTGACCTTTTGTCTGCGAAAATTTATAACCTGAGGTATATATGTATACATACATACATATATATATATATATATATATATATATAAAATAATTATGTGGATGCGTTTAATATTAAATGTTAAAGGGTAAATTAAGCCGGGAGCGCGCGTTCTCGGTTAATTCGAGTAAGGTTTAATCGAGAATCTTAATTTACGTTTGCTATTACTCCAAGATTTCTACTTTCCAACAACGATGAAAATTCAAAAGTTTACGAACCCGGCGCGGTAAACCAGCAGCTGATGAAATTTCCGCTGATATATAATAACGTTTTATATTTGTGAGAAAAAATACACACGTGTGCGTCTTGAAATTCGACGCGAGTCTTGCGAGACTTGCGCGATGATGATATATCGCGTACGTGTGTGCACGACATGTGGTTTTATTATTTATTTAGAACATCACGTAGAAGAGTGAGAAAGAGAGAAAGAGAAAAAGAGAGGAAAAAAGTCAGTCACATTCTGATACGCGAGATTTTTTCCGATATTTTATTACTCGACATGACAGTTGATGTCGAGTCAGATATAACGCGTGCAATATTTGCTTAATTCAGATAATTCTTGAATCTAAACTAGAGATTTAATTTTTCTCTTCTCAGAAAAAGAGAGAGAGAGAGAGAGAAATAGACAGACAACTTTTTTAATCGTTTATATATAGTGCAGTAAAGAAAAAATATTGTATCTCTTAATGGAAACGGGGAGACGCGGATACAAATGAAATATAAAAATTTCTCTGCAAATATTTATTTTATCCTTTAATCTGCGCTCTCTCTTTTTTCTCTCATCTTAAACTCGACAGAAAATGAGCACAACGTGCACCACGATACAAAATTGCACGAAGGATATGATTCAATTTTTTTTTTTTTTTTTTTTATCTATTAACGAATAATAAATATTTAAAGAATGTTTTATACAGGATGTCAAACGCAATACAAATTATTATTTATCTTTTATCGTGCAATATATATAAATTTATTTATAGCATCGCGATAAATAAACTTGCGCTTTTACAAGATTACGAACCAATTAATCTTGGAATATTACGCGCGCTTTCACAATTTTATATTCTTCTTATTACAAAATCTCTGATTTTGAAACATCGCACGTATAACATGTACATTTGCGTGTTTACATACTAAAAAGTAAAACAAATGCAAAACTAAAAGTGTATATATTTCATTTTTTCAATTAAAAAAAAAAACAAACTATGTATATATATCTTCGGTCGTGCAGTAGCGTCGTGACTTCAACAAAAAACAAGTTGTAACATTCCAGGATTAAATATTTGCGGTTTTCCTCGTTTATTTTCCGACGCGCATCTGTGAGATCTATGCGCTTTTTTGCTTCGATCTTTTCATTATCCGCGCGAGAGCGACAGCAAAAGAAAAGTGAGCGAGCGTGTGCGTATATAGTATATATTTTAATTCATCGAACATCTCTCTGCCCAAATTAGTTTTATGTTCTCTCTCCCCCTCCCCTTGATATATAAAATTGACGATGTTAGCTGTGTCCCGTGCTAATCTCAATACGCGCCTAGTCTCTCTTCTATTCGACGCAGCACGGAGCATCTGACCGCTTCGTATCCGGGATCGGCGCGGAATTCAGCGGCGGGCTCGTTGGCGAGCTCGCGGGAGAGCAGCGCGTCCCAGGGCCCGGCGCCGTATCGCGTCCTCATGCTGGGCGCCCCCGCCGTCGGCAAGAGCTCGCTGGTGTCGCAATTCATGACTTCCGAGTACCTGCACGCCTACGACACTTCGATCGGTGAGTCTCGACCTGGAGTTACGCCATCGCGTTCAACAACGGAAAATCCAACGGCGTCCTTCGGTCCCGTCGTCCTCCGCGATGTGTCGCCGATCGATCGACTGCGGACACGCGACTCTTCGTGTGTTGTAAGAAGCCAAAACAACGAGACAAGACCGCACAGACCGGGGATCGAGCAAACCGGAACGAAAACAAGCGCGGATGTTTCTCTGTCTTTTTCTCTCTTTCGAGAGAGAGAGAGAGAGTGGGAGCGAGAGAGAGAAAAAGAGAAAGAGAGCGCGTAATTGTTTTGCCCGACCTGTCACGGAAAAACGTCCGGAGAAATATGGCGAACGGTTCCGGAATAGAGAGCGCGGTGTTTTTTGGTTCATACATATGTGCGGCAATCGAATCGAATTTAATTTGAATACTGATAATTGTGGATTGTTCGGAGATTTATACATATGGCGCTTTCACAATATATATACCGCCAATCTTTGTTTCTGTAAGTTTTTTTTTTTTTAATTTTTTTATTTTATTTGTTCGAGCGGAGCAATATAAATAGTGCTTAAATTTACTTGGCCGGAAGATTCCCCCGCGGTAAAAGTGCGGTGAAGGGCGTTGAGCGAGCGGCGTAGAAGCTCAGGGGAGTTCTCGAGCAAGCAAATTCGAGCGCGCTTCGTGTTTTAGAATCATTTCGACTTCCGTCGAGTAATCAAACTCGTCGCCCATGAGATCGACGAGAGAATTTGAATTCGACCCCATTTGCATTCTCTTTCGAGTGCCCTAAGTCCGGAATAAATTAAAATCCAAAAGTGCACTTCGCGGAGTGAATAATTATGCGACTTATGGGGACGATGGGATGTTCGCGCGTCGCATTTCTCCATTAAAATATCAACCTTGACGTTGTACCGAGTTTTTTTAACGTCGTTACCGCTCGTCGATCGAGTGACCGTTCGTTTTTGAACTTTGTTCATCCACCCCCCTTCCCCCAAAATTTAATTAAACAACTGTAAAAGCATCGCAGCGATATCCACGCATTTCTTGGTTCCAGACGACGAGTCCGGCGAGAAGACCGTCAGCGTGCTGTTGGCCGGCGAGGAATCGGAATTGACTTTTATCGATCACTCCTGCGCCGAGATGACGGTGAGTTTTTAAGCTCTTATGTCAGAATAGGTTATCGCAAACCGGTCTATAGTCGTGAACTTTGTGGCTATGTGTCTCTCGTTCACATTCGCGAAATAAAAAAAAAAAAAAAAGACTACGAAGCTACGTGGGAAGCTCCGATTTCTCTTCTCTGTTCCCTATCTTCTCTCTCCAAAAAGTAGGTATCGAAAAATAAAATTGGTTACATACACTCGCGTTACCGCGTTGAACAAATCAAAGTAAACATTTTACTCGATTGAAAGTGGTCAATGAATTTTTCTCACAAACAACACGACGTTTGTGTACATCAAACAAAAACCGAGAGAACGGTAATATACATACATCGATGACCGCGAGAGAAACGTGATGTATATGGAACAACAAGAAGCGTGCGCGCGCGCGCGCACGTTCGTCGAATGACAAACAGAGTGTGTACACAGGTGGTGTGTGTTTCGGGAGAGTTTTCGCAGTCAATTGATGTACCAAGATGCGCCGCTAATTTTCCGTGCCTCCGAGCTAATCATTTTTGCCGCAATCTCCCTCCTCCCCTCTACCCCCCCGATCTTCTCTTCCACCGCGTTTTCTCTCGCTTTCATCGAACAAACGTACGGAGCATCGCGTCTAGAAGCGAGTGCTCTTATAACAGGGGGGAGCGATGTAATCGAGTTAACCCAGGGGGGGGGGAAGCGGGTAGACCCCCGAGAGAAAGAGAGTGGAGGGGAAAGGGGAGTACGTGTGAGGTATCTGTGTGTCCGTGCGATGTATACGGTGTGCACGCGCTTTTGTACCACGGGAATTAAATTAAAATCCATTTTCCACGGTAGGCGAGCTGACGCGACGATGCTCGTGTGTGTGGTGGAAGACCCCCCTCTCGCGTAATAGACACACACACACACACACACAGAGATTTGGCACATCAGAGAGCGGCGGGAGGGAAGAGAACAAAGGGGAGTAGAACCGCCGCCACGCTTCGCCAGACAATTTCAATCGAATTTACCCTTTAATTAAAACGTACGTTCGCGCAATAGTAACGTCCGCGGCGTGTAACGCGACTGTGTATCTCGCGCGCGCGCGCGCGGTCGGCCGATATCTCGCGATACGATAAACGATATCCTTTCTTTTTCGTACCTACCTCCCCTTCCTCATCGTGGTTACCACCACAGTGGCGATGGACGAGTTCTGAATTTTTCGAATTCCACGGAGAATACCCGAACGCCCGAAGGTCTCGACCTCCGGCCCCGATTCGTCCCCGGTACGGGAACTATATAACTGCGCGTTATTCTCGGTATTACCGAAAGTCAAGGCTGGTTGCTAATCACGCCAGGCCGCAAGGCCTCTCTCGCCGCGATTCTGATTTCCTTCGATAGTCTCGGAATTGTATTAAGCCGAGGGGCTCTATCAGCTTAATGCGTATTTACCGCGCAGATAAGCCGCGGCCGCAATTTTCCAAAGAGCGAATGGAAAAGTTGAAATGCCACCAAATTCTTAATTGGAGAGAGAGAGAAAGAGAGAGAGAGAGAGAGAGAGAGAGAGAGAGAGAGAGAGAGAGAGGACGTACTTTCTTAAGTAAAAAAGTTTGAACTGTGTGTTCGTGATTTTTAATTACGTCAACAATCGAAGTAAATAGAGAAGTAATTTGTGGAAAATATTAAGTAACAACAAGTTGTTTTTTTTTACAATTTCTCGAAAATGAACGAATAGATGAATCGATCGGGAAGAGTTTGCGCGAAGAAACTGATACAATTTCGATGGGTTTGCGTTGCGCGCGACTCTCGCTCTGCGTCCCAGATTTATCTAATCACTGTTTTCATTAACGTGACTCGTCAATCAGTGCGAGGATAACATTCTATGTTCAATAGAATCTCAGATGATAGACATACGTATCAAGTGAAGCAGGCGATTGGAAAACACATAAGTTTTTCTCGATTCTTCGAAAGGTGAAAAAAAAAAAAAAAAAAAAAATGAGAACGAACCGCCGTAAATTAATTACGAGTAACTTTTACACGGTGGAACGTAATAATTGTTTTATACACTGACAGTTACGAAAATCAAATTACGAAAACCAGCGGTTCAGAAATAACATTCCGCAAAATAATTTGGTTAAACCAAATTATTTTTGTATCGACCTCATCGTTTCCGAGCGTACAACGTTACGGCGCGATGGTCTTGTATAAAGCAGCTTTTGCAATTTCTATTAAAGATTCAACTGCAAATTGCACTCATTGTTCTTCCGCGAAATATATGTCATGTAAATAAAGCTGTAATAATGTACCGATGAAGATAGATTACTCAAAAATGAATGCGCCGGTGAAATAATATTGCACGTAAACTATAATTTATCAGCAGTTTGCGGCAATTCACGTTTATAATATGCCATCCATTATTCATAAACACACGTATTCAGTATTAATCTGTAGCTATGTATTATTAAACGCAGACAAATTTTCTGACAAATGATATACGCAATAACTATATATATATATATGTATATATATATATATATATATATATATAGTACGTATGTACGCTATATATAATGTATAACGTGTATATATAACGTGTATATACGTATGTATGTACAATGTTGCACTATTCACAAACGTATACCGAGAGAGATTTCGACTTGGTTTTTTAATTACAAACTTTGTTGTTTAGTTAATTTCAAAGTAGATTTCATTTCCATTGCATTTCATTGTAGAATTTAATTATCTCTAACAACTCAAATATCAAAAATGAAAAAAGTGAGATGAGAGAAAAGGGAGAGGGGGGAGGGAGGGAAAAGAGAAAGAGAGAGTTTGCGACCACTTAAATTTTCACTAAAAAGCAGTACAAAAAACAAAAAAAAACAGTATGGAAAAGAGAGATTAATCTCCGCAACGAAACACTTTGGGTTAGAGAAATGTATGTTGCAGAGGTTTACACCCCTTTAAACACATTTGTGTTTTATTTCGTTCTCGTGCGCGAATTACTTAGTTGATGCTCGAAAAAAAAAACGGAGACGCGAAAACTCGCGCGAAAAGAGAAAGAAAAATAGACGAGTGTGTTAACAGAGAGAGGGAAAACTTCGGAAAGAGTAGCCGGGGAACGTATTCATTTTCCAATTAAGCAAATTTATTGGCCGAGTTCATCGACGAAGTCGAGCGCGAAACGAGAGAGACACACGTTTGACCTTATTGGCGCGGTTTTCAAACGCCTTCGTGCGCACATATTTGATTTGATGAGCGCGCAAATGTGCTAAATGTGTAATGCGCGGCGATTACGCGTGTACGGAGTGTTTTCTTTTTCATGTATAATTTCTCGTGAAAAAAAAAAAAACTGGTAGTAATACGTTGACGTAGGTGGTAATAAGTTGACGTCGCGGAGGAAAAAATCCTTGCAAAAGAAACAGAATGATGAATTTAAAACCTGGTGATCTTTCTCTCCCCGCGACCTATTTTTACAACCCTTTCTGCAATTATTGATAAACTTGAAACTTAATCCTTCCAGTGCCAGATATAGGTCTTCGAGATCTACTCAAAAGTTTTAAACCAGTGTCTATTAGAGTATTAATTTAGCGCGACATATTTGAAGGCCATAAAAAAATTTTAGGGCCGTAGATTAAAGTAAAGTCATGTGTTGTTTTTCCTCTTTTCCCTGTCGCATGACCATATTTTAGTTACGTTTTTAAAGACACGTGACTAAAATATGGAGATTTTTTCAATTTGTTTTATTCGATCGACGCAGAATTGTTTAACCTTTCGAATAAAAAAAAAAAGAAATTGAAACAATATTGCTTTTTGCGGAGATATTCAAACTTAAAGTCGCGTGAATTTCACAGACCCAGTTTAGACAACTCCCCATGTAGGAATTGCCGACAGACTTCCAGTAATACTACTAGGCCAACAATGGCCCAACCTTTATAGCCGATACTCGATATTGACAATTGGTCCAGTATTGTCCCATTTTTATATTTTATAACAGCCCAATATTGGCCCGTTTGTTCACCAGTGTTCGGCATTCATATTGGGCCAGTATTGGCAAGAAGCCAGGACCAATATTGGCCCGTTTATTCACCAGTGTTCGGCATTCATAT